>NC_090029.1:20953376-21248376 GCF_037176765.1 Anolis sagrei | reverse complement strand
ATAATAATAATAATAATAATAATAATTTATTTATACCCCGCCACCATCTCCCCAAGGGGACTTGGGGAGATGGTGGCGGGGTATAAATAAATTAGGAAACGGGTGAAGATGTGGTTGTGGAGTCAGGCCTTCGATGAATGAGACAACACCATAGGACCCTGGATGGAAGTTGATGTAGATCCATCTTAATAGGACGACTGACCACTGTAGTTTTATATATAGTGTTTTTAAAGTTGTTTTTGTAATTGTGATATATGATATTTTAATGAGTGTATATGTTTTTTATGGCTGGAAACCGGGCTGAGTCCCTCAATGAGGTTGAGAAGCTCGGTATAGAAAACTGTGAAATAAATAAATAAATAAATAAATAAATAAATTGGGGCAGTTTACATGAGGCCACACCCATCAATACAATATACACAATATAACACAAAAACACAACAGCCTGCTCCCTCCTCCCTAGGACTTCCCTTCACATATTTATATATGGCCCTATTCATTTATTATTTATTTATTTATTTACTATACTAGCCGTCCCCTATCACACGTTGCTGTGGACCAGTCTGTGTATATGTGTTTTGTGTGTGGGTATATTTGTGTATCTGTGTACCATCGCTTCAATGCTGGTGGTCTTTGCTTCTTTCAGCACGCTGATGTTTCCCTGCCTGTCTTCCCAAGAGATTTGCAGGATGTTCCAGAAGCAGCACTGATGGAATCGTTCCAGGAGTTGCATGCGATGTCTGTAGACAGTCCATGTCTCACAGGCGTAGAGCAGGGTTGGGAGGACAATAGCTTTATCAACCAACACCTTGGTCTTCCTATGGATGTCCCAGTCCTCAAACACTCTCTGCTTCATACGGAAGAATGCTGCACTCGCAGAGCTCAGGTGGTGTTGAATTTCAGTCTCAGTGTTGACATCTGTAGACAGTCCACGTTTCGCAGGCATATGGCAGGGTTGGGAGGACAATGACATTATAAACAAGCCCCTTGGTCTCCCTGCGGATGTCCCAGTCCTCAAACACTCTCTGCTTCATTCGGAAAAATGCTGCACTCGCAGAGCTCAGGCGGTGTTGTATTTCAGTGTCAATGATGACTTTTGTGGAGAGGTGGATGCCAAGGGAGAGGAAATGTCACACCTTTAAGCTGTATTTCTGGCATTGGAGAGGGATTGGCTGGTGACTGCTGGAAGAGCACTTTGGTTTTCTCGATGTTCAGTTGGCCTTTTTAGCTGCAGCATCACATTCCTGGCTCATGTTTAACTTGTCCCGCATGAGGACTCCAAGATGCAGGCAGCGTATTCCTGAAGGTGGGAAAAAGGGAGGAAGATGTCAGAGGTAGACGGGTTTCACCTTGCACCCAGCACCAGAGCTTGGTAAGGCGCTTTTTGGAGCATCTCACAGAACAGCCCATCTTGCATAGGGAAGATTTGGGCAACTCTAGCCCCAAACTTGGTTTTACCAAGCCAGAGACTTCATGTAAGTCGGCAAAAATCTCTAGGGAATGAACCAACGTGAGATGTGTGTGCATCAGTGGCCTGTGGCATATTTGCCACTCCTCTGGCAGCCATGGTGTGATTGTCCATCCATTGCAATGTCCTGGCAGGCCTTTTGGGGAGTGCCAATGCCGTGAGCCTCGCCAGGTGAGATGGAACCGGACGGGAGAGACGAGGAGAGAGCCTGGCTTCTCTTTATTTTTATCCCCAAAGGGCAGAGCGACACTCAAATATTATTCTGCATCTTAAACATTTCAAGCATAATTTGTGGGGCTTTGACGGTAAATTATTTTAATCTTCATAATCCTCCCGAAGGAAAGCTGCTTACGCGCTGCGGGCTGTCTGAGCAAAGAATTGCAGGAGAGAGAAATGAATGGGGAGGGGGCCGTTGCCAACACGGGAGATTAGGACTGGGGGGGAGGTTGGAGGAAGCCACTGGATACAGAGCCAGACCACTGTCCATTTGTTGCTCCATCCACTCCACAGGTGCCCCACCTGCAGATTCCCAGTGATTGCTGTTAGAGCCACCTTTCTCAACCTGGGGGTCAGGACCCCTGGGCGGTGGGGAGAGGGATTGCAAGGGGGTCTCAGAGGGGTCACTAAAGACCATCAGAAAAAACAGTATTTTTGTTGGTCATGAGGGTTCTGTGTGGGAAGTTTGGCCCAATTCTATGGTTGGTGGAGTTCAGAATGCTCTTTGATTGTAGGTGAACTATAAATCCCAGCAACTACAACCAGGGGCGGCTCAACCCATTACACAAGGTAAGCATTTGCAGTATAGTTGATTTTGCCCAGGGGCACTCTTGGGGCATTCTTGGGGGAAAATAGACCTTGACATATGCGAGTTGTAGTTACTGGGATGTATAGTTCACCTATAATCAAAGAGCATTCTGAACTCCACCAATGATGGAATTGAACCAAATATGGCACACAGAACTCCCACGACGAACAGAAAATATATATCAGTTATTAGTGGGGGGGGGGGGGGATACTGTTTGGTTACTGTTGAAAATTACCTAGGGCTGCCTCTGACTACAACTCCCAAATCTCAAGGTATATTTCCCCCAAACTCCGCCAGTGTTCACATTTGGGCATATTGAGTATTCATTCCAAGTTTGGTCCAGATCCATCATTGTTTGAGTGCACAGTGCTCTCTGGATGTAGTTGAACTACAACTCCAAAACTCAAGGTCAATGCCCACCAAACCCTTCCAGTATTTTCTGTTGGCCATGGAAGTTCTGTGTGCCAAGTCTAGTTCAATTCCATCGTTGTTGGTGTTCAGAATGCTCTTTGATTGTAGGTGAATTATAAATCCCACCAACTTCAATTCCCAAATGACAAAATCAACCTTCCTCCCAACCCCACCAATATTCAAATTTGGGCATATTATTTGTGCCAAATTTGGGCCAGTGAATGAGAATACATCCTGCATATCAGATATTTACTTTACGATTCATAATAGTAGCAAATTACAGTTGTGAAGTAGCAACGGCGCCTGAAATGAAAGCGCACAGACTTGAAACTTCAGAGACTGGATCTCACCACCGTACGGCATCCTCCATACAGTCCAGATTTAGCACCGCCTGACTTCCATCTATTCACAATAACGAAAGAAGATCTGCGGGGACATCATGATGCTTCTGATGAAGACGTCCAGAGAACGGTGAGATGCTTCTGATGAAGACGTTCAGAGAACGGCGGAAACAGAGTGTCGACTTCTTCTGCGACGGCTTCAGATAACTTGTTCATCGTTGGCAGAAATGTATCAGATTGTCTGGTGATTATGTGGAAAAGTGAACTCATTGAATCTGTTTCTTTCAGCAGTATTGTTTTTATATTGCTTTCAATTGTGTTGTTATTTGTTTTATCTGAAGTTTTAATTGGTTAAAGTGTTTTACATATGTGTTTAAGATCATCTGGGGAGGTCCCGCTCTTGATCCTGCCTGCCACACAGGCACGTCCGGCGGGGACGAGGGACAGGGCCTCCTCAGTGGTGACCCCTCGGCCCAGCTTATCTATCTCAACACATCTTTTCCTATGATCCTTCTAGACATTTAAGATCATCTGGGGAGGTCCCGCTCTCGATCCCGCCTGCCTCACAGGCGTGTCTGGTGGGGACGAGGGACAGGGACTTCTCAGTGGTGGCCCCTCGGCCCAGCTTACCTATCCCAATGCATCTCTTCCTATGATCCTTCTAGACATTTAAGATCGTCTGAGGAGGTCCAGCTCTCAATCCCGCCTGCCTCACAGGTGTGTCTGGCGGGGATGAGGGACAGGACCTTCTCAGTGGTGGCTCCTCAGCTGTGGAACTCCCTGCCCAGGGATATTACATCAGCCCCCTCCCTCCTGACTTTTCAGGAAAGGGTGAAAACATGGCTCTTTGAGCAAGCGCTTGAAACTTCAGCATGATCACATAAATACAATCTGGAATATGAACACGGAACGGCTAAAGACAATGTAAATGGGTGAGGAATTGGATTGAAGACAATGCTTTTATAGACTTTATATAGTTGTTTTGGTTTTAATATGAATTTAGGTTGTGATTTAAATTGTTTTAACTGACTTACGTATGTTTTCATACACAGCATCTAATTGTTGCTGGTTTGTACGCCTCCCCGAGTCTCCTTCGTGCTGAAATGGGTGGGATACAAAGGATGTAAATAAATCAGTTTCCTGGTTGGGAACGTGGACCAGGAAAGGCTTTTTCCTGACGGCGACCCTCATTGCGAAAGACGGCTAAAAATGTCTCCTGGGAGCCCAGCAAGTGCACCTTGGACGTCCATCTGACCTTGTGCCTGCGGACGCTCTGGCCAAACTCAAAGCAAAGGCCAGGCAGTGAGGCTAATGCATCCAAACAGACCAGGATGACCTTTCCTTCGTCTGAACGACCTTCCTTTGCTCTCTTTCTCTCTCTCTTTCGTTTTCCTTGGGGCCGTTTCCAAATGGTACGAACCAGAGTGTGGAGTTGAGTGTCAGGCACACTGATCCAATGTGCTTGGCATCTACATAAAGTGCACAAATCCTGCTTCGATCTGGACAGCGGAATGGGAAATCCCATTCGCTAGGCTGCTGCAGGGCGTGCTTCCTGGGGCTGCCCTTGAAGACTAGTTGGAAAATTGCAATTACTTAACAAAGGAGGTTAAATTGCTGAGCTGCTGAGCTTGTTGATTGAAAGGTCACAAGTTTGAATCTGGGGAGCGGCATGAGCCCCCGCTGTTAGCTCCAGCTTCTGCCAACCTAGCAGTTTGGAAACATGCAAATGTGAGCAGATCAATAGGTACCGCTCTGGCAGGAAGGTAAGGGCACTCCATGCAGTCATGCCAGTGGCCACATGACTTTGGAGGTGCCTACGGACAATGCCAGTTCTTTGGCTTAGAAATGAAGATGAGCACCAACTGCCAGAGTCGGACATGACTGGACTTATGTCAAGGGGAAACCTTTACCTATTATTATTATTATTATTATTATTATTATTATTATTGTTATTGTTATTATTATTATTATTAACGTTAGCATTGTTAGCATTATTATTAGTATTTATTTATACATCAATTATTATTATTATTATATTGATTTATAACACACTTTATCTCTCCATATGGAGAATGGAAAACCTTTACCCTATTATTATTATTATTAGTTCCAGCTCTTTGGAGCTAATAATAATGCCAGCTCTTAGGCTCAGAAATGGAGATGAGCAGCAGAGTCCCAGAGTCGGTGAGCTCCCGCTGTTAGCCCCAGCTCCTGCCAACCTAGCAGTTTGAAAACATGCAAATGTGAGTAGATCAATAGGTGCCGCTCCGGCAGGAAGGTAAGGGCACTCCATGCAGTCATGCCTTGGAGGTGTCTATGGACAATGCCGGCTTTTCGACTTAGAAATGGAGATGAGCACCAACCCCCAAAGTCGGACATGACTGGACTTATGTCAAGGGGAAACCTTTACCTATTATTATTATTATTATTATTATTATTATTATTATTATTAACGTTGGCATTGTTAGCATTATTATTAGTATTTATTTATACATCAATTATTATTATTATTATTATTATTATTATTATTATTATTATTATATTGATTTATAACACACTTTCTTACTCTCCATATGGAGAATGGAAAACTTTTACCCTATTATTATTAGTTCCAGCTCTTTGGAGCTAATAATAACGCCAGCTCTTTGCCTCAGAAATGGAGATGAGCAGCAGAGTCCCAGAGTCGGTGAGCTCCCGCTGTTAGCCCCAGCTCCTGCCAACCTAGCAGTTTGAAAACATGCAAATGTGAGTAGATCAATAGGTGCCGCTCCGGCAGGAAGGTAAGGGCACTCCATGCAGTCATGCCTTGGAGGTGTCTATGGACAATGCCGGCTTTTCGACTTAGAAATGGAGATGAGCACCAACCCCCAAAGTCGGACATGACTGGACTTATGTCAAGGGGAAACCTTTACCTATTATTATTATTATTATTATTATTATTATTATTATTAACGTTGGCATTGTTAGCATTATTATTAGTATTTATTTATACATCAATTATTATTATTATTATTATTATTATTATTATTATTATTATTATATTGATTTATAACACGCTTTCTTACTCTCCATATGGAGAATGGAAAACTTTTACCCTATTATTATTAGTTCCAGCTCTTTGGAGCTAATAATAACGCCAGCTCTTTGCCTCAGAAATTGAGATTAGCAGCAGAGTCCCAGAGTCGGTGAGCTCCCGCTGTTAGCCCCAGCTCCTGCCAACCTAGCAGTTTGAAAACATGCAAATGTGAGTAGATCAATAGGTACCGCTCCAGCAGGAAGGTAAGGGCACTCCATGCAGTCATGCCTTGGAGGTGTCTATGGACAATGCCGGCTTTTCGACTTAGAAATGGAGATGAGCACCAACCCCCAAAGTCGGACATAACTGGACTTAATGTGAGTAGATCAATAGGTAAGGGTGCTCCATGCAGTCATGGCCATGACAACATGACCTTAGAGATGTCTGCCGACAACGCCGTCTCTTTGGCTCAGAATTGGAGATGAGCAGCAGAGTCCCAGAGTCGGTGAGCTCCTGCTGTTAGCCCCAGCTCCTGCCAACCTAGCAGTTTGAAAACATGCAAATGTGAGTAGATCAATAGGTACCGCTCCAGCAGGAAGGTAAGGGCACTCCATGCAGTCATGCCAGTGGCCACATGACCTTGGAGGTGTCTATGGACAACGCCAGTTCTTCGGCTTAGAAATGGAGATGAGCACCAACCCCCAAAGTCGGACACAACTGGACTTAATGTCAGGGGAAAACCTTTAATTTTACTTTAACAAAGGAGACATAAACTAACTTTTGGACAAAGCATGAGACATCATACACTAACTTTAGGATTAATCCTTTCCATTCCTCTTGTAGTGTCGTTTTGGCTGCCTTAAAATTGTGACCTGAACATTCACATAAGATAAAGACAAGAGTTGTGTCTACATTGTAGAGCTGATGCAGTTTGAAACTGCCATAGTTTATTATTTATTATTTGAAGCACACCAAGATGAGTCCACAGCAAACAAGGTCACTCTGCTGGCTGTTCTGTTGGATCACAAGTGCCTAGGACTGTGTGATGTATGGGCGAATGATGCGTGCAGATGCCAGCAAGGTGGCCTTTTGCAGCTGGCAGTTGGTAATCTTGTCAGTGCCGATTGTGCTTAAGTGCAGGCCAAGGTCTTGAGGCACTGCACCCAGTGTGCCGATCCCCACTGGGACCCCCTTGACTGGCTTGTGACAGAGTCTTTAAAATTCTATCTTTATTGTTGTTGTTAGTGATATTATTATTACAATTATTAAATAATAATAATAATAGTCCTAGATGCTTGGGAAGTATCCGACTTGTGATTTTGTGATACGAAATCCAGCATATAGATCTCATTTGCTGTGACATACTGTGTTTTTGTGTCACTAAACTAATAATAATAATAATAATAATAATAATAATAATATCTAAGTGCCCGCAGTGGTTCTCAACGTTCCTAATGCCATGACCCCTTAATACAGTTCCTCCTGTTGTGGTGACCCCCAGCCATTAAATTATTTTACTTGCTACTTCATCACTGTAATTTTGCTCCTGTTATGAATCGTTATGTCAATATCTGATATGCAGGATGTATTCTCACTCACTGAACCCAGTTTGGCACAAATACCCAATATGCCCAAATTTGAATACTGGTGGGGTTGGGATGGGAGGACTGATTTTGTCATTTGGGAGTTGTAGTTGGTGGGATTTATAGTTCATCTACATTCAAAGAGCATTCTGAATTCTACCAACGATGGAATTGGACCAAACTTGGCATGCAGACCTCCCATGACCAACAGAAAATACTGGAAGGGTTTGGTGGGCGTTGACCTTGAGTTTTGGAGTTGTAGTTCGCCTGCATACAGAGAGCACTGTGGACTCAAACAATGATGGATCTGGATCAAATTTGGCACAAATATTCAATATGCCAAGAAGAGAAAAGTAGGTATATAGTATATGTAATGGACTATCCACTTCTGTAGAACGTCTCTTAAAGATATTGAATTTGGTAACACTTCACTCAAGTATTACCATACCATTAATTCTCTATTCATTTTAAATAACAATATTGACAGAAAAGGAATTTGAAACACCAAAACACAGTTTTACTACACACTTGATTATTATAGACATCTGTGTATTCAGTTACAAATATTCAATATGCCCAAATGTGAACACTGGTGAAGTTCGGGGAAAATAGACCTTGACATGTGGGAAGTTGCTGGGATTTATAGTTCGCCTACAACCAAAGAGCATTCTGAAGCCCACCAACGACAGAATTAGGCCAAACGTCCCACACAGAACTCCCATGACCAACAAAAAAATACTGTCTTTGATGGTCTTTGGCAACCCCTCCGATACCCCCTCGCGACCCCTCCAGAGGTCCCGACCCCCAGGTTGAGAACCACTGTGCTATGGGATCTTGAGAGTTGTAGTTTGCACCTTTTGGCAGAGAAGGCTAAAGACCTTGAGAAACTACAACTCCCAGGACTCCAGGTGGTGTCAAACTGCAGTAATTCTGCAATGTAGAGGCACCCAAAGTCGTCCTGAGTCATTCACAAAACAATGTCTGCACTACTTTTCAGACCTTGACAGTCAGTGAGCATTCTTAAGCGTGTAATAAAAGGTTGTCCCCTGACATTAAGTCCAGTCATGTCTGACTCTAGGGTGTGGTGCTCATCTCCATTTCTAAGCCGAAGAGCCGGCGTTGTCCATAGACACCTCCAAGGTCATGTGGCCAGCATGACTGCACGGAGCGCCGTTACCTTCCCACCGGAGTGGTACCTATTGATCTACTCACATTTGCATGTTTTCGAACTGCTAATGTGGCAGAAGCTAGGGCTGACAGTGGAAGCTCACACCACTCCCCGGAATCGAACCTGCGACCTTTCGGTCAATAAGCTCAGCAGCTCAGCGCTTTAATCCACTGCACCACCGGGGGCTCCTTAAGCGTGTAATATGACCCTCATATCTGCAGGGGACACTTTGCTGAACATACAGCCATTGGATAATAGCAAATCCTTTTTGCCTTTTTGTATCAGAATGTATTTGGTTTGTGGTTCTCGCTAGTTCTTGGATGAAGGTTCACTCCAAATGCTTTGTTCATCTCGAGCTTTTCTGGGATTTTTGCTCAGATGCCTTAAATATCTATCTGCGGTGGGGAAGTAGAGTAGAAATGTCAGCGGTAAAAATAAACAAGGCATCAGATTGGCACAGGTGGCCGGGGCCAGGGAGAACGAAACTGAAAAAGACATGTTCGTAGCCATGAAAAGATTCCCCTCAATCTGGGTTAGATTTGGAAGAAACCAAAAGTTAAGACACCTTTGAGGTCATCCAAACCGACCCTTACTTAGGATGCATCTGCATTGTAGAAGTGTCAGGAAAGTGCATTTACACTGCAGAACGAATGCAGTTCAGTGCTACTGGAACAGCCAAGACTCTATGCTATAGTATCATAGGAGTTGTAGTCAGAGGCGGCCCTAGGTAATTTTCAACGGTAAGCAAACAGTATTTTGGCACCCACCCTTCCCCCCCCCCCCAAAAAAACCAATCATTGATATATATTTTCTGTTCGTCGTGGGAGTTTTGTGTGCCATATTTGGTTCAATTCCATCATTGGTGGAGTTCAGAATGCTCTTTGATTGTAGGTGAACTATACATCCCAGTAACTACAACTCACATATGTCAAGGTCTATTTTCCCCCAAGAGTGCCTCAAGAGTGCCCCTGGGCAAAATCAACTATACTGCAAATGCTTACTTTGCGTAATGGGTTGCCAAGGCTTCCCCCGGACTGCTAGGGCTGTTGTGAACCGAGGGGGCGCTCCTCAAGTGGCAGTCGAGGGGCATTTACAGAGGTGCCTCTGCGCCCCTGGCAAAAAAAGTGTACTGTGACCGCTTACTTTGCGTAATGGATGAGCCGCCCCTGGTTGTAGTTATAAAATTTGACAAGCTTTATGCAGTTTCAGGGGGTTGACCTGGCATGAGGTGAGTATCCAAGCTAGTGTGCTTGTGAAACTCTTATAAAGGATTGGTTTAACCCTTGATTTCCGAGTAAAACTGAGTAATCGTGTGATGAAAGGATGCCAGTCTAAAAAGTGTGTCCCCAACATGAAATGTTTGGAAAGTTCTGCTAGAAGGAGTTTCCTGTGAGTAAGAGAGTGTGGCTTGCCCAAGGTCACCCAATGGGTTTGCATGGCCAAGCGGAGACTCAGACCCAGGTCCCCAGAATCACTGCCCAACGTTCAAACAACGATGCCACCATGGTGGGTCTGTTTGTCTCTCCCTTCGGGAATTTAATGTGGATCCAAAATCGTCTTTGCTGCGTTTCCCACCCACTGGTTCTAGCCTGCCTTCTGGAGCAGCAAGGAACACATCTGTTGCCTCTCCTGTGTGACAGCCCTTCGGAGATTTAAAAACAGCTACCTTTTCTCCCCTTGGTTTTCTCTTGTCGCTACTTCAGGAAAAGGAACTGGCCAAGCCGCCTCGGAGCATTCCTCAACTAAGGAAACCCCACGAAACATATAAGGTTAAAGGCTAAAGGCATAAGGTTAAACTCAAACACATTGAGGGATGGAAAGGACGTTTGGAAATATTTGGGAAATGGGCCAAACCCCTGATGGACAAAGAAAAAGATCTGGATGCAGAAGGGAAACTATGTGTGCGCGAAATGCAGAAAACCAACAGTGATCTCATATATGTTTATGGAGAGCCTTTGTCAAATTGGAAGGGAGGGAGGGGGGGGAGGGAGGGAGGGAGAGAGAGAAGGAGAAGGTGATGGAGATGGAAAAAAAGAAGGAGGAAAAAGAAGGAGGAGGAGGAGGAGGAGGAGGAAGAGGAGGAAGAGGAGGAGACGGAGAAGGAGAAAGCGAAAGAGATGGAGAAGAGGAAGAAGGAGATAGAGAAAGAAAGAAAGAAAGAAAGAGGAGGAGAAGGAGAAGAAGATGGAGAAGGAGAAAGAGAAAGAGAAGGAAAAGGAGATGGAGGAGATGGAGAAAGAGGAGGAGGAGGAGGTGGGGGAGTAAGTGGAGGAGGTAGAGGAGGAGATGGAGAGAAGGTGGAGGAGGAAGTGGAGGTGGAGGTGGAGAAGGTGAAGGCGAAGAGGAAGGTGCAAGAGAAGGAGATGGGGAAGGAGATGGAGATGGAGAAAAAGGAGAAGTAGAAGGAGGAGAAGATGGAGCAGGAGAAGGAGAAAGAGGTGGAAAAGGAGATGAAGAAGGAGAAAGAGAAGGAAAAGGAGATGGAGATGGAGGAGAAGGAGATGGAGAAAGAGAAGGAGGAGGAGATGGAACAGAAGAAAGAGAAAGAGGTGGAGAAGAAGATGAAGAAGGAGAAAGAGAAGGAAAAGGAGATGGAGATGGAGGAGAAGGAGATGGAGAAAGAGAAGGAGGAGGAGATGGAACAGAAGAAAGAGAAAGAGGTGGAGAAGAAGATGAAGAAGGAGAAAGAGAAGGAAAAGGAGATGGAGATGGAGGAGAAGGAGATGGAGAAAGAGAAGGAGGAGGAGATGGAACAGAAGAAAGAGAAAGAGGTGGAGAAGAAGATGAAGAAGGAGAAAGAGAAGGAAAAGGAGATGGAGATGGAGGAGAAGGAGATGGAGAAAGAGAAGGAGGAGGAGGTGGGGGAGAAAGTGCAGGAGAAGGTAGAGGAGGAGGTGGAGGTGGAGATGAAGATGGAGAAGAAGAAGGAGAAGAGGAAGGTGCAGGAGAAGGAAATGGAGATGGTGATGGAGATGGAGATGAAAAAGAAGGAGGAGGAGGAGGAGGAGGAGGAGGAGGAGATAGAGAAGTAGGAAGAGGAGGAGAAAGAGAAGGAAAAAAGATGAAGAAGATGAAGGAGGAATAGGAGGAGAAGATGAAGAAGAGGGAAGAGGAAGGAAGAGAAGGAGAAGAAGGAGACAGATGTTGATTATGAAGTCAGAGGAGCTAGAGATTCCTAAAGAGAACATATTTCTCAAATCTAATCAAATCTGCAGAAAGTTAACTTGGAAATGTGGAGGAACCACTATAACTGGGTTTGGAACCTTTTTGCCATGCTTCTCCTCACTCTATCAGTGAGTTTCTTCCACACTACTGTGTGCACCTATGTTAGTTTGCCAAGTGTGCTTTACAACCACCATTACCTTCAAGGGGGAGAAAATATAAAGAATTAAAAATCCTTATCTGTTGTTTTTTCTTGCAAGGTTGCATCTGCAACAGATGCCTAGCAACCTTCATTTGTTCTAGTCTTCTTTTAATTGTCCCTCCTTTATCCTTCAGATGAAATTCTTTGTTTGTCTTTGGCATACCCTTCCCAGGACTGTAAAATGCCCAGTGACACACCTGAACTGGGTATTATATGTTGCCATTGATGGAGCACCCTTGCTATTTTAGGACGCTGTTTGCCACCTGATCCCATGGCTGGAATTCCACGTGTCCTTGTCTTATTTTGGATCGATCCTATGAAGAGCGGCTTCCCGAAGGATAGCTCTTGATTGCAGTTTGATTTCATCCTGACCTCACCTTGATCAAGGTGAGGCACGGTGCCCTCCTCCTCTTCCTGCCATCCTCCCTTTGCCCTGACAACAACCCTGAGAGATTTAAGGTGACGATGGGTGCCTCTACACTGAAGAATTAATGCAGTTTAGCATCACTTTAACTGCCGTGGCTCAATACTACGGAATGCTCCATGGCTCCCTGACCCCCTCAATATAGGGACTCATGTGTTCCCCCCCTTGAGATGGCCTCCTTTGCCCCACAGGGAAGGCTTGCCCTACTTTAAGGTGAAGGAAACGATAGTTTGTTGCTTTCGCTCGGCTTCCTTTCCGCAATCTGGCTCCCTAATTAATCGCGGCTGTTAATTAGGGCCAGTTAGGCTGAGATTGAGTCGGGAACCTTCTGTCACATCCCCGACGGCCGTGCTCTGGAGGGCCGACCCATGCTGCAACTCCCTCCGGGTTTGGGTGGTCCAATGGGTCCTCTCGGCTTCTTTGTAGGACGGTGAGGTTGAGCGAGAAGCCTATCTGGACGACCTCCTGTCAGTGGAAAAATCAGCAAATGCACTGGGGGGAATGCGGGAGTTTATGCATCTCCATGTTCATGCGCATGTGACTCCGCTGAGGGGTCGCTCCCAGCCAGAGGGTATGGCAGGAGCACATGTCTGCCCCATGTGCTTGTTTACATGCCTCCTCGATCCGCTTCGTATATGTGTCTGTCCATGCATGTTTGTGTCACTTTGGGTGCATGCTCTTCCCTCGCCTCCGCCTCCTCCTGGGCAAGGCTTGTGCATTATTCCCAAAACCGATGGCGCTGGATGTGTGTGGTTCGGCCGTGACTTCATTACTTGCCCGCTCCGAGGGTTGTATGTGCTTCCCTTTGACAGTCTGCCCAATGCACACCAACAGAGCCCTGGGGGCCTCATGCTCGGCGCATGGCAAGGCGGCAAAGGGAAATCAGTGTGCGGAGACCGCTGCTCTGTTTTGAACAGACCCATTTCTCCAGCAAAGACGGGTCGGAACATGGGGCACATCTACACTGACCATTTAATGCAGCTTCAAACCAGGATTGAAGAAAGGCATTTCACTATATAGATTGGAAATCCTGGAGCCAGTTAGAGGCCTGGATGGTGATGACACAAACTAGATAGCATTGATGCACATTAAGGACATTCTTTTGCACATTTCCCTGTTTTTGTTGTCCAGTCATCACAGTTTGAAATTAGCTCTGAACTGCATTACATGAGCAGTGTAGATAGGACCATGTTGAAGATCCAGATCTGCATGGATGAATTCAGTCCTCCACATTTGCTGGCATTTTAGCCAGAAGACTCCATCAAAACAAATAATGGAAAATAAAAATATTGTATTGTCGAAGGCTTTCATGGCCAGAATCGCTGGGTTGTTGTAGGTTTTTTTGGGCTATATGGCCATGTTCTAGAGGCATTCTCTCCTGACGTTTCGCCTGCATGTATGGCAAGCATCCTCAGGTTTTAAAATTTTAAAACATTGGGAGATTGGGCAATGAAAATTATTGGGGAGGGAGAGGAATTAATTGCACGAACCCTAAAATAAAGTGCTTCTGAGGTCATTTGTGAAAAGTTTGGTCAGGGAGTGTTTTACATTCAATCATTGAAGGCACATTGGAATAACCAGGTTTTCAGATTCCTCCTGAAGATTGCCAGTGTGGGGGCTTGCCTAATATCTCTGGGGAGTGAATTCCAGAGTCAGGGGGCCACTACAGAGAAGGCCCTCTCTTTCTCATCCCCACAAGTTGCACTTGCGATGTAGGTGGGAGCGAGAGAAGAGCCTCTCCAGAAGATCGAAGGGATTGTGTGGGTTCGTAGACGGAAATGCGGTTGCACAGGGAGGTGGGTCCCAAACAGTTCAGGGCTTTGTGGCACAAGTTCCAATGAATCCTCTGAGCAACGGTGTTGTGCCTCTGCTTGTAGTCTGCCTGCGTGATCTTCTTGCAGCAGCTGAGGATGTCATCTATTGTCTCATCTGCTTCCTTGCAGAGTCAACACTTGGGATCTGTTGTTGACTTTTCAATTCTGGATTGGATGGCCTTGGTTCGAATGGCTTGTTCTTGGGCTGCCAGAATCAGGCCCTCCTTTGTCTCCTTTTTCAGAGTTCCATTTGTGAGCCACAGCCATGTTTCTTCTGCTCTTGCGAAGAAAACAGATTGAATGTGTGGAACTCAGGAAAAGGAAGTCTTCCGGCTTTGTGTAATTGTGCGAGAAAGCAAAGTTTGCCGTGCAAAGTCCCACTTTGGGGGGCAAATCTTCCCTTTTGCAGCATTCACATGTTTCTGAAATCTCTCTGCTCCAAGGAGGCCTGTTTAAGGTGGGAAAAGAGGGCACGTCTCTCTCGGTTGCCCCATCCGTGGGGGGAGTTAAGCTCCTCTCCATCCCTGACATATTCTTCTGGAAGGATGACTCATCCTTAAGCTCCGGGCTTTAACCTGTAAGGGAAGAAATGGAAATTATGCTAATAGGTGGCCTGCCGACAGAAGCTCACTCCGAGCGTTCGTCTCATGGTTTTTGGACCATGTTAAGAGACAGGAAGGTGGCAAGGTGGGGGGTCCGAATGGAGAGTTCTTCCCACCGCAAAGTTCTCCTTCTGATCCTATCTCTTTCCTGGTTTTACAAGGTATTTCGCCTACTTTGCCCAAGAGAGCTGGGGCCTCGTCAAACTGCAACTCCCAGGATTCCAGAGGCGGTTAAAGTGGGGCCAAACGGCATTATTTCTATAGTGTAGATGAACCTTGTTTGGTTACTTTTCTCTGACAGCCCTCTCCAAATTGGTTTGTGTTGCTGAAAGAACCCCTAATTATAATTAACATGTTCTCTAACCACACACATGTCGAGATCAAAACAAAGAGGTTTCAAAGATACAGCCATTGGGTTGCTGTTTTTTGGACTGTATAGCCATGTTCCAGAAGCATTCTCTCCTGACATTTCACCCACATCTGCGGCAGGCATCCTCAGAGGTTGTGAGGTGTGTTGGAAACCAGGCAAGTGGGGTTTATATCTCTGTGGAATGATGTCTAGGGTGGGAGAAAGAACTCTTGTCTGTTGGAGGCAGGTGTGAATGTTACAGTTGGCCACCTTGATTAGCATTGAATGGCCTTGCAGCTTCAAAGCCTAGCTGGTTGCTGCATAGGGGAAATCCTTTCTTGGGAAGTGATTGCAGCAATCAGCCAGGCTTTGAAGCTGCAACCCAATAGCAATAGTTGATTATCATTGAATGGCCTTGCAGCTTCAAAGTCATTATCTGCATAGAGGTCTGTGGGAAATGAGGCAAGTGGACTGTATATATCCATGTGTGGAATGATGTCCAGGGTGGGAGAAAGAACTCTTGTATGCTGGAGGCAGGTGTTGCAATTAACCATCTTGATCATCACTGAATTGCCTTGCAGCTTCAAAGCCTGGCTGCTTCCTGCCCAGGGGAATCTTTTGTTGGGAGATGTTAGCTGGCTTTGACAACACATTGATACAGCCATTGTTTCAGTTGCGTTGGTCCCAGGCTTGATCTGGCTTCCAAATAGAGAGCGTTCAGAGGCAGGTGTGAATGTTGCAATTGGCCACCTTGATTAGCATTGAATGGCCTTTCAGCTTCAAAGCCTGGCTGCTTCCTGCCCAGGGGAATTCTTTGATGGGAGGTGTTAACTGGCCTTGACAAGACATTGATACAGCAATGGCTTCAGTTATATTGGTCCCAAGCTTAATGTCAGTCTGATTTCCAAAAGGAGGACATTTGTAATGAATCCCTTACCTTAGCTGAAGCCTAAGGAAGTGAGCCTGGCAAAGCCACAGCATCCATTTTAGAAAAGGGAGCCGGGTGGAAGCCATTTTAGTTAGGTTTTCCTATGAGGTGGTGTGTTCAAGTCTTAGAGGGAAAATAAGGAGGCTAGGATTGGCTAGAAAGATGGGAGCGGAGCCTAAGTGGTCTAGAGGGGGGAAAGTGTCCTCTTAAAACAAAGGCTTGAAGTCCCAGTTAGTCAATTGAGTTTGGAGTTGGAGTGGTTAGAGAGCAGTTGGAGAGTTGGTGTTAGTTCAGAGCAAGTTTGGGTTTAGAGAAGAAGATTGGGTTAGTCTTTTGTGAGGTATTCAGAGTAGCTATTAGGAGATAGCTAGAATACGGTCGTGGAGCAGGGCACAGTTAGTGGACTGTTCAATCCCTAGGGAAGTCTAGTTCAGGGTATTTTTGGCTAGATTCCTAAGAGGCAGTTTTGGGAGTTACTTTCAGAGATTAATTTCCTGAAGTAATTTTTCTGTGGTGGAACTTTGATGACTTTACCCTAACGCAACCACAAGCTTTTCATGCCAATATTTTCTGAAACCATTAAGCATTTGTACCTGAATTATTTCAAACTTGTTCAATAAACATGCTTGTTCTTTTATTAACTTATACCAGCCTCAGTGTGTGTACCTTTGTGGTCAAAGTATTTTCTGAAGTCAGCTTCACAGCAGCCACTAAGAGACTATAGTGACAGTGTGTGTTATAGAACAAACTCACAATATTACCTCAGCCTGACTAATACTGGAATGGTGGCAGCAGAATTCATTTGAAGAGGCATTTTAAGTCTCTCAGTTCTAATGTTTCCCAGTTCCTATCTTTTAAAATACTAAGTGTCTCTCCCTTTCTCTGCTCTAATCTTCCCTGATATTGGTATAATCAGTGGGATATATTTCATCAATTAAAATAAATATATAGCTGTTTCAACAGCCATACTCCCTCTTTCCTTTTGACGGCTTGATATTTTGGGTGAACACGCGTTCATACTTTAGGTGGTGCCTGTGCGTTACAGCATTCAACAATTGGAACAAGGTTCACCCCACACACACAGACACAAACCCCCATCTCTCAAAAGAGCCCCTGTTCCTGAAAGACAACATTCCTGGTGAAAAAGAACATGGTTTGCCTTCAAACCTTTCTCTCCGACGTTGGAGCCGTTTCCTGCAAAAATAGGTCAGTTTTCATTAATGACATGCAAATGGCACCTTTGGGAATACAGCCCTATTGTCTTGGCAGATGCCATTTTCAAGCAGAAATTCAATCTGATAGAATCGTAGCTCAAGGAAGAGGAATGGGAAGCCTGAGCAAAGTGGGGGACAGTGTGCTCCTCAGGCCCCACATGGCCCTATATAGTTCTCTGTGGCCCTCAATCCTCTAGATGTCTCTGACCAGTCTTTCTGCAGCTGAAAAGGGAGGAAAGAAGGGAAGGGAAGAAGAGAGGCTAGAGAGAGGAGAGTTGTATGTGCCACATGGGCATGCATTTCACGTTGAATTGTGCCTGGATGTCCCAACACACATTGTGCATGGAGAGCCTTTGAACAACTCAAACTTGTGCGCAAGCTACGACCATACCTCGTGAAGTCTGACTTGGCCAGGGTGGTCCACGCCTTGGTTACATCCAAACTGGACTATTGCAATGCTCTCTACATGGGGCTGCCCTTGAAGATGGCCCGGAAGTTTGAACTGGTACAGCGGGCGGCAGCCAGGCTCCTTACTGGAGCAAACTATAGGGAGCATGCAACACCCCTATTAAAACAGCTTCATTGACTGCCGATAAGTTGCTGAGCCAAATTCAAGGTGCAGGTCATGACCTATAAAGCCCTAAACGGTTCGGACCCCGTGAATCTCAGCGATCGCATCTTCTTCTATGGATCGGCACAAACTCTAAGACCTTCCGGGGAGGCCCTCCTCTCGGTCCCACCTCCGTCTCAAGCGCGGTTGGTGGGTACAAGAGAGAGGACCTTCTCGGTGGTGGCCCCCCACCTCTGGAACGTCCTTCCAAGGGAAATAAGACAGGCCCCATCCCTCACCCCCTTTTGTAAGAGCTTGAAGACCTGGTGGTTTCAACAAGCCTTTGAAAATGACCAGTTCTATCTCAGCCCCACACATTGTCGAATACGGCCTTATTCTTCCTACCAATTACCCAGATCATTTCCTCTAATCGGCCCCGGAATGAACAGCCACAGACCCGTTCCTCATATTATTGTTGCCTGCCATAGCATTGCATTTCATTCCTGGGCCACCTTGAATTTTTGGGCTTGTACAAATCTTGGCCTGGCCTTTTAAATGTTAAATTTGCCTTGAACAGGCAGGATTGCTTTTAGTATATGTATGTTATGGCGGCAATTTTTATGCATATTTTATTTTGTAAATCTTATGGTTATTTTGTTTTTACTTTGTATGTTCTGTGATTTTTACCTGGGAACCACTCTGCATCCCCTCGGGGAGATGGAGCGGTATATAAATAAAGTTTTAAAATTATTATTATTACATTTGAGAGTTCATTCTACGGCACATTTGGCCTTTTGGTTCAATTACCCAAAGGTAATTATGCACGATGGTTGCATAATATAATGGACTTCACTTGCAATCATGCTGCGTCCACTTCTGGACACCACAATTGAAGAAGGATGTGGGCAAAGCCGGAAGGTGTCCAGAGAAGGGCGATCAAAGGGATCAAAGGTCCAAAAGCCATGAATCCCTATGAGGAACAACTTAGGAAGTGGGTATGTTGAAGCTGGAGAAAAGAAGGTTGAAAGGGGTTGTGTGAACCATGTTTGAAGTCTGTGAAAGGGAAGATGGAGCAGAGTTGTTTCCTGCTGCTCCAGAGGTGATGATGATGATGATGATGATGATGATGATAAATAATGATGACGTGGAGCAATGGATTCAAACTGCAGGAAGAGATTCTGCCGAAACATTAGTAAGGAAGTAGAATATGGAGTGAGTTGGATTCCTTCTCTGCAGGTTTCTAAACAGAGGCTGGATGGGCATCTGTCAGGAGTGCTTTGATTGTGTCTTTCTGCCTGGCAGGATAGAGTTGGATTGGATGGCCTTTAGGGCTTCCTCCAACTCAATGATTCTACTACTCTTCTCTGAAGATTTTGAAGCAAAAGCTGAACGGCCATCTTTTGGGAGGATTTTGATGGTGTTCTCCTGCCTGGAAGATTGGGGTTGGATCAGATGGTCTTTTGGGCTTCTCCCGGCTTGATGATTCTACTACTCTTCTCTGAAGATTTTGAAGTAAAGCCTGAATGGCCATCTTTCGGGAGGGTTTTGATGGTGTTCTCCTGCCTGGAAGATTGGGGTTAGATTGGATGGCCTTTGGGGCTTCTCCCAACTCGATGGTTCTACTACTCTTCTCTGAAGATGTTGAAGCAAAGGCTGAATGGTCATCTTTCAAGAGGATTTTGATGGTGTTCTCCTGCCTGGAAGAATGGGTTTGGATTGGATGGCCTTGAGGGCTTCTCCCAATTCAATTATTTTACTACTCTTCTCTGAAGGTTTTGAAGTAAAGGCTGAACGGCCATCTGTCGGGAGGGTTTTGATGGTGTTCTCCTGCCTGGAAGATTGGGGTTGGATTGGATGGCCTTTAGGGCTTCTCCCGACTCAATGATTCTACTACTCTTCTCTGAAGGTTTAGAAGTAATGGCTGAATGGCCATCTGTCAGGGGTTTTTTGATGGTGTTCTCCTGCCTGGAAGATTGGGGTTGGATTGGATGGCCTTTGGGGCTTCTCCCAACTTGATGATTCTACTACTCTTCTCTGAAGATGTTGAAGCAAAGGCTGAATGGCCATCTTTCAAGAGGATTTTGATGTTCTCCTGCCTGGAAGAATGGGTTTGGATTGGATGGCCTTGAGGGCTTCTCTCAATTCAATTATTTTACTACTCTTCTCTGAAGGTTTTGAAGTAAAGGCTGAATGGCCATCTGTCAGGAGGGTTTTGATGGTGTTCTTCTGCCTGGAAGAATGGAGTTGGATTGGATGGCCTTGAGGGCTTCTCCCAACTTGATGATTCTACTACTCTTCTCTGAAGATTTTGAAGTAAAGGCTGAATGGCCATCTCTCGAGAGGGTTTTGATGCTGTTCTCCTGCCTGGCAGAAGGGGTTGGATTGGATATCCCTTGGGGGTTTCTCCCAATTCTGTGATTCTATGGGCGCATGATATCGCAGGGAGAATGTCGGATCTCATGTGTGCGAAAAGATGGAGGCTGATAACACCCACGCGCTGTCTTCTGTGTGATTAAATGCATGACATTGCTGAAGTTTCATCCCAGAGAACACATTCTCTGAGGAGCCCCTGATTCGAGCTGAAGCCTGCCCTGCCTCCGCTGGGGGAAGAAGATCTGCCTGTCTCCTTGAGACCCATCTCATCTTAAAGAGTCGTCTGGACTTTGCTTCATCTCCCCCTCCCCCCCCCCCCGACCTTCCTTGTAGATTTTGCTTCCTCCCAGAGACAAAAATAGCAAAAAGAGACTTGGGAGCCTTAGTTTGCATTGTGCCCATCACTTGCAATTTCCATCTGTGGACGCCTCTCGATGACTTTCCAGCGGAGGATCCAGAAATGAGCCAAAACAGCACCTCACTTGCCCAGGCAGCACTCATCCTTATGATGAAAGAGGGTCGCCTGATTGTTCCTCAAGTATGGGGTTTATAATTAAGCATTTTACAAATAACAACAATAACACTATGTAATAACATTTCGAAAAAATTTTGCTTCTAGATTGAAAGTGTCATTTCCTGTTTAATTGTGTGGCACTTACTTCAAAAGTTGTTGTTCTCTTCCAGAAACTTTGCTTTTGAGTCTGCCACAAACTAGGTTGAATTGGTTGTGACTCAATGAGATAGCCATTGAAAAACTAGAGCAAAATCTGCTGCAGAACGTCCCTTCCACAAAAACAAAGTTTTGGGAGTTTAATGAACTTTTCCATGTTTTTATGATTGAACCAATTAGAAAATAACATCTATAACCCCCCAAAAATTGTGTTGTATAGTGTAGAGTTCCGTGACACCTTTAAGATGGTATTTGTGAGTTATCATGGACTTTCTTAGAAAGCCCATAATTTTTCCTCCACTTCCTCCTCCTCCTCCTCCTCCATCTCCTTCTCCTGCATCTTTCTCTTCTCCTCCTCTTTCTCCACCTCCACCTACACCTCCTCCCCATCTCCTCCTCCTCTTCCTCCTCCTCTTCCTCTTCCTCCTCCTCCTCCACCACCACAACCACCTCCACCACCACTACGCACCTTCACCTCCACGCACCTCCACCTTCTCCATCTCCTTCTCTTGCACTTTTCTTTTCTCCATCTCCCCTCCCCATCTCCTCCTGCTCCTCCTTATCTATCTCCTCCTCCTCCTCCATCTCCACCTCCACCTCCTTCCTAACTCCTCCTGCTCCTCCTTATCTATCTCCATCTCCTCCTCCTCTTCCTCCTCCTCCTTCTCCATCTCCACCTCCACCTCCTCCCCATCTCCTCCTGCTCCTCCTTATCTATCTCCATCTCCTCCTCTTCCTCCTCCTTCTCCATCTCCACCTCCATCTCCTCCCCATCTCCTCCTCATCCTTATCTATCTCCATCTCCTCCTCCTCCTCCTCCTCCTCTTCCTCCTCCTCCTCCTCCTTCTCCATCTCCACCTCCATCTCCTCCCCATCTCCTCCTGCTCCTCCTTATCTATCTCCATCTCCTCCTTCTCCTCCTCCTCCTCCTCCTCCTCCTCCTCCTCCTCCTCCTCCTCCTCCTCCTCCTCCTCCTCCTTCTCCACCTCCACCTCCACCTCGTCCCCATCTCCTCCTGCTCCTCCTTATCTATCTCCATCTCCTCCTCCTCCTCCTCCTCTTCTTCCTCCTCCTCCTCCTCCTCCTCCATCTCCACCTCCACCTCCTCCCCATCTCCTCCTCTTCTTCCTCCTCCTCTTTCTCTTCCTTTATCAACATGGCTTTTCAATCCTTCTGAAACATTATCTCCTGACGGTTCACCCACATCTATGACAGGCATCCTCAGAGATTGTGAAGTTGCCTGCCATAGATGTAGGTGAAACATCAGGAGAGAATGCTTTTGGAACATGGCCATACAGCCCAGAAAACTCACAGCAACCCAATGTAATAATACACAATAACAATCCTAACCAGAGTTACTCCTCCTGTGAGATTTGGGGCACATCTTGAATGTATACAGTTTGATCTCATTTGAATTGGCTTGGCTCAATGCTATGGAACCATGGGAGTTGTAGTAGTTTAACAAGACCTTTAGCCTTCTCTGCCAAAGAATGCTGCCACGTGGATGAAATGCACACAGCAAGCTCACTGCAACACGAGTCACACTCTCTCAACCTCAGAGGAAGGTAATGGCAAAACAAATCTTTATATATATATATATATATATTATTAAGGATTTTTAATACAAAGATAAAATAAAAAGGAAAAGAAAAAGGGTGGAAGGTAAGATCCAGGACCATGGGAAGGGGTTTGGGGTGTAGGGACCAGATGGGTTTGAATAGGGAAAGTGGGCTTAGGCAAAGGGAGTGAGGTTCTGGCTTCCAATCGTCTTCACATCGACATCAAAAGTTTTCTGCGTCTTCTATTCATTGTTGGCTTTCTCTCTTACATTCTTAACCTTAAGAGCTTAAATTGATCATCCATTTCAAATTTTCTTGAGTGAAAAAGTTCTTTATTTATTTGTTTATTTATTTATGATATCTATATCCTGACCTTCTCACCCCGAAGGGGATTCAGAGTGGCTTGCTATATATATATATATATATATATATATATATATACACACACACACACACATACAATATATTTTATTATTAGCATAGTACAATATCAGTACTAAATGTTACTATATTGTAATATTAGTAACTAGCCATCCCCTGCCACTCGTTGCTGTGGTCCAGTCTGTGTGTATGTGTGTATGTGTGTGTATATATTTGTATATATGTGTATATATGTGGTTTTGCACATGCGTTGTAATGTATTTTTTTGGCTTTTTAAGTCTCTTCCACTGTGTTTTTCAGTGTTTTTATGAGTGATGGTCACTTGTTGGCCTGATACATGTATTGTGTCCAAATATGGTGTCAATTTGTCCAGAGGTTTTTGAGTTATGTTAATCCCACAAATGAACATTACATTTTTATTGATATAGATATTACATGTAATATAAATATATAATTATAATATCATATTATTGGTAGTATTATATTGCATTACATTATAATATTATAAATATTATATGTATATACAATATATTACATTACATTATTAGCATAGCACAGGAGACAAGGTGGAACTGTCCCCTGGCCTCCCCTCTCTTCACTCCGGCCCTTTACTAATGTCCAGTCTGTTTTTTGTGTCTTTGGTTTTGGATTCACCTTCATCAATTGTGTTAATCTGTCCATATTCATAATATCTAAAATCGTCATCAACCATTGTTCTTGGGTGGGGATCTCCTGCAATGCACTCTACATGGGGCTGCCTTTGAAGACAGTTCGGAAACTGTAGTTAGTCCAACAGGCGGCAGCTAGATTACTAACAGGAGTGAGATACAGGGAACATACCACCCCCTTGTTGTGTCAGCTCCACTGGCTGCCTGTCCATTTCCGAGCTCAATTCAAAGTGCTGGTTTTTACCTATAAAGCTCTATACAGTTGTGGCCCAGCTTACTTGTCCAAATGCATCTGCCTCTACATCCCACCTAATAACTCAAAATCATCCAGGGAGGCCCTGCTCTCGCTCCCACCAACATTGCAAATGCGGCTGGTGGGGATGAGAGACGGGACCTTCTCTGTGTTGGCCCCCCACCTGTGGAACATGCTTCCAAACGAGATACGATCTACCCCATCCCTCCTGGCTTTCAGGAAGAAAGTAAGATCGTGGCTGTGGGACCAGGCTTTCAGTCAGCAGACATAAATCAGCACTTTAGTGGAAATGGATTGGAAAGGTGAATTACATGAAGATACGATTCTATTTGGTAACAAATGTTTTTATATTGTTTAATTAATGGCTTTTGTATTTATGTATTTTAGTGTTTCCACGAGAAAACGTGGAGGCTGTGACAGACTTTGTATTTCTAGGTGCAAAGATTACGGCAGATGTAGACTGTGGCCAGGAAATCAGAAGACGCTTCCTTCTTGGGAGGAGAGCAATGTCCAGTCTCGATAAAATAGTAAAGAGTGGAGACATCAGACTGGCAACAAAGATCAATTGCCTAGTCAAAGCCATGGTATTCCCTGTAGTCACCTACGGGGACCTTGTGAGAGCTGGACCTTAGGGAAGGCTGAGAGCTGGACCTTAGAGAGCTGGACCTTAGGGAAGAGAGCTGGACCTTAGGGAAGGCTGAGCGAAGGAAGATCGATGCTTTTGAGCTGTGGTGTTGGAGGAAAGTTCTGAGAGTGCCTTGGACTGCGAGAAGATCCAACCAGTCCATCCTCCAGGAAATAAAGCCCGGCTGCTCATTGGAGGGAAAGATACTAGAGACAAAGTTGAAGTACTTTGGCCACATCATGAGGAGACAGCAAAGCCTAGAGAAGACAATGATGCTGGGGAAAGTGGAAGGCAAAAGGAAGAGGGGCCGACCAAGGGCAAGACGGATGGATGGATGGCATCCTTGAAGTGACTGGACTGACCTTGAAGGAGCTGGGGGTGGTGACGGCCGACAGGGAGCTCTGGCGTGGGCTGGTCCATGAGGTCACGAAGAGTCGGAGACGACTGAACGAATGAACAACAACAACATTTTAGTGTTTTAATGGTTTGTTTTAATGGTTATTTGTATGAATCGTAACGGCATCGAATGGCTGCCATTGTAAGCCGTCCAGAGTCCCCCTTCGGGGAGAGAGAAGAGATGGGATATAAATATACCAGAAATAAATAAATTTGCTCTCTGACATCTCGCATAATTTATTCTAGCCGCTGAAATTAAATAATGAAAGTGTTTGCCTTTATTTATTTCTTTTTTTTCTGTGTCTATTATTTCCTAATAGGAAGGATTCTGGTTTTAATTCCATTTTCAGTTCCAATATTTTCCTCTATTTTTTTTCCCCATGTATATATTTTCCAGTATGAATTGGCCACTTCACACCTCCACCACATATATGGCAAAACAAATCTTGCCAAGGAGAAAGTCAGCTTTAGAAGCCTGGAAAGGTTGGAAAGCAGCCGACAACTGTTGAATCATAGAATCATAGAATCAAAGAGTTGGAAGAGACCTCATGGGCCATCCAGTCCAACCCCCTGCCAAGAAGCAGGAATATTGCATTCAAATCACCCCTGACAGATGGCCATCCAGCCTCTGCTTAAAAGCTTCCAAAGAAGGAGCCTCCACCACACTCCGGGGCAGAGAGTTCCACTGCTGAACGGCTCTCACAGTCAGGAAGTTCTTCCTCATGTTCAGATGGAATCCCCTCTCTTGTAGTTTGAAGCCATTGTTCTGCGTCCTAGTCTCCAGGGAAGCAGAAAACAAGCTTGCTCCCTCCTCCCTGTGGCTTCCTCTCATATTTATACATAGCTCTTATCATATCTCCTCTCAGCCTTCTCTTCTTCAGGATAAACATGCCCAGCTCCCCAAGCCGCTCCTCATAGGGCTTGTTCTCCAGACCCGTGATCATTTTAGTCGCCCTCCTTTGGACACATTCCAGCTTGTCAATATCTCTCTTGAATTGTGGTACCCAGAATTGGACACAATATTCCAGGTGTGGTCTAACCAAAGCAGAATAGAGGGGTAGGTAGCATTACTTCCCTAGATCTAGAGACTATGCTCCTATTGATGCAGGCCCAGAAAACCTACAACAAGCCATAAATAAAGTTATTATTATTATTATTATTATTATTATTATTATTATTATTATTATTAAAGGTAAAGGTAGTCCCCTGACATTAAGTCCAGTCATGTCTGACTCTGGGGTGTGGTGCTCATCTCCATTTCTAAGCCGAAGAGCCAGCGTTGTCCATAGACACCTCCAAGGTCATGTGGCCGGCATGACTGCTTGGAGCGCCGTTACCTTCCCACCGGAGCGGTACCTATTGATCTACTCACATTTGCATGTTTTCGAACTGCTAGGTTGGCAGAAGCTAGGGCTGACAGCGGAAGCTCACGCCGCTCCCCGGAATCGAACCTGCGACCTTTCGATCAACAAGCTCAGCAGCTCAGTGCTTTAACCCACTGCGCCACCGGGGGCTCCCATTATTATTATTATTATTATTATTAATATTATTATTATTATTTTTAAGATAATGGCCAAACAAATCTTCCAAAGAGAAGCCAGCTTTAGAAGCCTGGAAAGGTTGGAAAGCAGCCGACAACTGTTGAGGAGGAATGCAAGGCAGCAAAGAGAGAGAGAGAGATGGAGGGAGGAGGCACCCAACAGGCAAAGAGACTGGGAAGGAAGAGAGAGAGATTGGCTTGTTGTCACACCAGTCAAGCCTTTCAAGGCAACGAGGAGGGTGGAGCCAGGGAGGCGGAGAGGTGGGCAGAGTGGCTCTTGTCACGCGTGTGGAGGCGAGGAGGTTGGCCATAGCTGGGCAGGGGGAGAGGGAAGTCTTCCTTTGGGTCGGCTGGCTGGCTGGCTGAGGGGCTCCTCATCCTCATCAGAGGCAGGCAGGCAGGCAGTCGCTCTCCGTGGTGCTGAAAGGAGACTCTCCAGGAGAAGGCGCAGGGAGGGAGCTGTCCAGGGCTCGCTGGTGCTGAAGGCGCGCAGGAGGCTCTCTCCTCCATCCTTCTCTCCATCCTTCTCTCCATCCTTCTCTCCATCCTTCTCCCTCCACAGCGCAACCGATGGGCAGCCAAGAGCCTCTCCAACAGGATGCCCATGGTGTGAACTGAGCTGCCCCCCAAGCCGGGCAAGTTTTGGGTCACCTTTCTCTGGGGACTCCTTCTGCATCTCCCCTTCTTCCCAGAGCCATGGCTTTCATGGTGAAATCGATGGTGGGCGGGCAGCTGAAGAACCTCACCGGAGGATTGGGCGGAGGAGAAGAGAAGGGAGAAGCCGAGAAGTCGCCGGCCGAAGCCCAAGGGATGACCAGGGAAGAGTATGAGGAGTACCAGAAGCAGCTGGTGGAGGAAAAGTAAGTCTCTCTTGAGTAACCTAGAAACAAATACTCTGAAACCTTAAGGGTCGGTGTCGTTTTCGGACACTTCGAGGCACGGACACTTTGTCTCAAAGTTGTGAGAACTATGGTGCCTGGAAATTACCTTTTGGGTTGTCGAAGGCTTTCATGGCTGGAATCACTAGGTTCTTGTAAGTTTTTTCGGGCTATAGGGCCATGTTCTAGAGGCATTTCTCCTGACGTTTCGCCTGCATCTATGGCAAGCATCCTCAGAGGTACCTTTTGGGTGTCGATCATAGAATCATAGAATCAAAGAGTTGGAAGAGACCTCATGGGCCATCCAGTCCAACCCCCTGCCAAGAAGCAGGAATATTGCATTCAAATCACCCCTGACAGATGGCCATCCAGCCTCTGTTTAAAAGCTTCCAAAGAAGGAGCCTCCACCACACTCCGGGGCAGAGAGTTCCACTGCCGAATGGCTCTCACAGTCAGGAAGTTCTTCCTCGTGTTCAGATGGAATCTCCTTTCTTGTAGTTTGAAGCCATTGTTCCGCGTCCTAGTCTCCAGGGAAGCAGAAAACAAGCTTGCTCCCTCCTCCCTGTGGCTTCCTCTCACATATTTATACATGGCTATCATATCCCCTCTCTGCCTTCTCTTCTACAGGCTAAACATGCCCAGCTCCTTAAGCCGCTCCTCATAGGGCTTGTTCTCCAGACCCTTCAATAGTAGACTCTTAGCTAATCAGGACTCTCAATCAATTGGAACAAATTGAAGAAATAATACCAGCTTCACAAAGTTGTTTTTATAATACTGTGTTACATTAAGTCTGATTATACTTAATAATTTTTTTTTTGGTCATGTCAGGAGTGACTGCAAATCGCTCCTGGTGTGAGAGAATTGGCCGTCTGCCCAGGGGACACCTGGATGATTTGATGTTTTTATCATCCTTGTGGGAGGCTTCTCTCATGTCCCCGCATGAGGAGCTGGAGCTGATAGAGGGAGCTCATCTGCCTCTCCACGGATTCGAACCTGCGACCTGTCGGTCTTCAGTCCTGCCGACACAGGGGTTTAACCCACTGCGCCACCGGGGCTCCAATAATAATAATAATAATAATAATAATAATAATATATGATAGGCATGTATAAATATGTGAGAGGAAGTCACAGGGAGGAGGGGGCAAGCTTGTTTTCTGCCGCCCTGGAGACTAGGACACGGAACAATGGATTCAAACTACAAGAAAGGAGATTCCATCTGAACATGAGGAAGAACTTCCTGACTGTGAGATCCGTTCAGCAGTGGAACTCTCTGCCCCGGAATGTGGTGGAGGCTCCTTCTTTGGAAGCTTTTAAGCAGAGGCTGGATGGCCATTTGTCAGGGGTGATTTGAATGCAATATTCCTGCTTCTTGGCAGAATGGGGTTGGACTGGATGGCCCATGAGGTCTTTTCCAACTCTTTGATTCTATGATATATACACACACACACAATAATTTAGTAAAATGGTGTTCCTTATACACAACACCAAATACAATATAATACAATATAATAATAATACAATATTATAATTATATATTTTATATTACATGTAATATTACTAATATAGTAATATATAATACTGATATTGTGCTATGCTAATAATATATTATATTGTATGTATGTGTATATATATGTGTGTGTGTGTGTGTGTGTGTATGTATGTGTGTGTGTGTGTGTGTGTGTGTATATATATATATCTTGTAAGTCACTCTGAGTCCCCTTTGGGGTGAGAAGGGCGGCATATAAATGTTGTAAATAAATTAATTAATAAATAAAACACACACACACACACACATATGTTATAATAATATATAATATATAACATATAATACATAATATTATAATAAATATTTATAATATAATATAATATAATATAATATAATAAATAATATTTATTTATCTTGTTGTGTATTAACAACAACCACAACTTTTTTTGTTACCCACCTTTCATCTTGGCTCATCTTGGCTCCAATATCCCTTATATCTTTAGTACCCTAGAAACAAATACTCTGAAATCCAAAGGGTCGGTGTCGCTTTCGGACATTTCGAGGCACGGTCAGTTTGTCTCAAATGGTGCATGGAAATTACCTTTTGGGTTTTGATCAATAGTAGACTCTTAGCTAATCGGGACTCTCAATCAACTGGCACAAATTGAAGAAATAATACCGGCTTCACAAAGTTGTTTTTATAATACTGTGTTACATTAAGTCATATTTAATTATATTTATATTTAATATATTTATATTTAATTACACACACACACACACACACAATAACTTAGTAAAATTGTGTTTCTTATACACAACACCAAATACAATATAATACAATATAATAATAATAATAATACAATATTATAATTATATATTTTATATTACATGTAATATTACTAATAATATTACAATATATTGGTATAGTACAATATAGTAGTATATAATACTGATATTGTGCTATGCTAATAATATATTATATTGTATGTATATGTAGTAAGCCACTCTGAGTCCCCTTTGGGGTGAGAAGGGCGGCATATAAATGTCGTAAATATATGTGTCTGTGTGTTATAATAATATATAATATATAACATATAATACATAATATTATAATAAATATTTATAGTATAATATAATATTAATATAATATAATATAATATAATAAGAAATAATATGTATTTATCTTGTTGTGTATCAACAACAACAACTTTTTTTGCTACCCACCTTTCATCTTGGCTCAAGGTAGGATCCAACATTCCTTATATCTTGAGTACCCTAGAAACAAATACTCCGAAATCCAAAGGGTCGATGTCGCTTTTGGACACTTCAAGGCACGGATGCTTTGTCTCAAATTTATGAGAATTATAATCCATGGAAATTACCTTTTGGGTATCGAGATACAGTAGACTCTTGGTTAACGAGAACTCTCAATCAACTGGCACAAATTGAAAAAATAATGCTGCCTTCACAAAGCTGTAATAATCATACTCTAACAACATTAACAACTTTATTTGTATTGTCAAAGGCTTACATGGCCGGAATTGCTGGGTTGCTGTGGGTTTTCTAGACAGTCTGGCCATGTTCGAGAAGCATTCTCTCCTGATATTTCGCCTGCATTCCCCCAGGCAGTAAGCAGCCAGACCTTGAAACCACAAGGACATTAAGTGCTAAAAATGCAGAACCATCTCAATTTAGATTTTTTTTCTTTTTGGTGCATGCTTGTGAACTCACTTGGCATGGTCTAATATTTTATGGACAATGTGTTGTCGAAGGCTTTCATAGCCGGAATCACTGGGTTTCTGTGAGTTTTCCAGGCTGTATGGCTATGTTCAAGAAGCATTCTCTCCTGACATTTTGCCCACGTCTATGGCAGGCGTTCTCTCCATAGAGCTTGTGAGGTCTGTTGAAAACTAGGCAAGTGAGGTTTATATATCTGTGGAGTGTCCAGGGTGGGTGGAGGCAGGTGTGACTGTTGTAAAAATAATGATGATGATGATGATGATGGTGATGATGATGATAAGGTAAAGGCTTCCCCTTGACATTAAATCTAGTCATGTCCAATTTTGGGGGTTGGTGCTCATTTCCATTTATAGGCCAAAGAGCTGGCATTATCCGTAGACTCCTCCAAAGTGATGTGTCCAGCATGACTGCCTGGAGTGCCGTTACCTTCCTGCCAGAGCAGTACCTGACAGATGGCAATGTTGTCAGCACCAATTTTTTTTAAGTGCAGGCCAAGGTCTTTAGGCACTGCACCCAGTGTGCTGATCAGCACTGGGACCACCTTAACTGGCTTGTGCCAAAGTCTTTGCAGTTCAATCTTGATCCAATACAACCAGCATAATGATCTTGTTTGCTGTGTATACTCATTTTGTTGTGTTTCAAATAATCATAATTGCCCCCTGTGGCACAATGGGTGCCGGCAGGACTGAAGACCAACAGGTCGGGGGTTTGAATCAAAGGAAAGTGAGGATGAGCTCCCTCAGTCGGCTCCAGCTTCCCATGCAAATGAGGCATGAGAGAAGCTTCCCACAAGCATGGTAAAACATCAAAAACATCTGGGCATCCTCGGGCAACATCCTTGCAGATGGCCAATTCTCTCACACCAGAAGCAACTTGCAGTTTCTCAAGTTGCTCCTAGGCACCCCCAGTGGTGCAATGGGTTGTGCCGGCAGGACTGAAGACCGACAGGTTGGAGGTTCAAATCTGAGGAGAGCGTGGATGAGCTCCCTCTGTCAGCTCCAGCTCCCCATGTGAGGGCATGAGAGAAGCCTCCCACAAAGATGGTAAAATATCAAAACATCTGGGTGTCCCCTGGGCAATGTCTTTGCAGACGGTCAGTTCTCTCACACCAGAAGTGACTTGCAGTTTTTCAAGTAGCTCATGATACAAAAACAAGTTACTCCTGACAGGAAAAAAAATTATTATATGGATCTATCTAGATATGTAGTTAAAGTGTGCCTTCATGTATGCACACAGACATAGGCCCCACGAAAACATCAAAACATCCAGACATCCCCTGAGTAACGTCCTTGCAGACGGCTATTTCCCTCACACCAGAAGTGACTAGCAGTTTTTCAAGTAGCTCGTGATACGAAAACAATAAGTCGCTCCTGATAGATTCATATAATATTTTTCAAAATATTATACAAAATAATATGAAATACGAAAAAAATAATAATATGGATCTATCTAGCTATCTAACTAACGTGTGCCATCATGTATGCACACAAACATAGGCCCCATGAAAACATGAAAACATCCGGTTGTCTCCTGAGTAACGTCCTTGCAGATGGCCAGTTCTCTCACACCAGAAGCGACTTGCAGTTTCTCAAATAGCTCATGATATGAAAACAACAAGTTGTTCCTGACACACATAAAAATATTATTATATGGATCTATCTAGCTATCTAGCTAGTGTGTGCCTTCATGTGTGCACACAGACATAGACCCCACGAAAACATCAAAACATCTGGGTGTCCCCTGGGCAATGACCTTGCAGATGGCCAGTTCTCTCACACCAGAAGTGACTTGGAGTTTTTCAAGTAGTTCGTGATACAAAAACAACGACAAGTCGCTCCTGACACACAAAAATATTATTATTATATGAATCTATCTAGCTATCTAGCTAGTGTGTGCCTTCATGTGTGCACACAGACATAGTCCCCACGAAATGGAAACCAGATCTTTGAGATTCTTTATTTGAAAGCAAGCGACAGGGAGACGCAGATCATCTTCGGGAAGAGAGGGAAAAGGAGGCTTTGCAACCTGCAGCTGGCGGATGGTTGGCAGCACGCTTCCTCACTCCACGCCCGCCATAAATGTAGGGCATTTTTGAAAGATAAATTAAAAATAGCTCTAAGCGGTATCTGTGCACAAATAAATCCCTCGCCCTAAGCAGTTTTTATGCAAAGTTCAGACCCAAATCCGGCCTTTTTAAAGACTGGGACCAGAAAAGAAAGAGAAGTCCAAAGGGAACCTGGGCTGGGGATTGCACCTTTGGCAAGACGATCTCCCCATTTAAAGGCAAGCTGGGCCCAACAGTCCCTGGGCCTTCTGCCTCCGAAGAAGCAGGCAAAGCGGGCCCAGGACTTTGCATGTGTCGCAGAAGGCGGGGAGTGCCCGTAATGCATTTTAATGAACCCCCTAATCTTTTAATCCGCTTTTGCCTTCAAGAGATGGGATTGTTTTCTCAGGAAAGACTTACCTCTCGATATAGATTTTTTTTCCCCCAGGAAATTTGGGGTTGTGTTTTCCATCCTTTCCGATTTTGAAAGCGGAGGCAGATCAGCAAGGGGACTAAAGACGACGTCAACACGATGCTTTCAAATGCAACAGTTCCCCATTGAAACTACTTTGAGTTGCGTCACTTCTGGATGGTTTCCTTCTGAGCTTTGAACTGGCCAAATGCATCTGGACATGTTTTGCAAAGTAATCTGTGTTTGAAAGACAACCAGGATGGAAAAGGTTCTGGTGGGATCTTTGAGTCTGGATGGTCAAAGGGATCTTGTGGCACAGTGGTTCTCAACCTGGGGGTCGCGACCACTGGGGAGGGTCGCGAGGGTGTTCCAGGGGGTCACCAAACGCCACCTGAAAACACATCTCTCTGATGGTCTTAGGAACCCCTTTGGCAGCAACTGCAACTCCCAGATGACAAAATCAGTCCTCCCCCTCAACCCCACCAGTTTTCAAATGTGGGCCTATCAAGTATTTGTGCCAAATTTGGTCCAGATCCATGGTTGTTTGGGCTCACAGTGCTCTCCGGAGGCAGGTGAACTACATCTCCCCTAAATCACAATCAATTCCTCCCAAAACCCTCCAGTATTTTCTGTTGGTTATGGAGGATCTGTGTGGGAGGTTTGGCCCAATTCTATCATTGATAGGGTTCAGAATGCTCTTCTAATTTATTTTATTTATTTATTTACTGTATTCGTATACCGCCTTTCTCAGCCTTTCGGCAACTCGAAGCAGTTTACAAGCAACAAGTAATATACATAATATCAAAATGCACATAAAAACATCTTTGATTGGAGGTGAACTATAAATCCCAGATACTGCAACTCCCAAATGCCAAGGTCTATTTTCCCCAAACTCCACCATTGTTCGCATCTGGACATATTGAGTATTCGTGCCAAGTTTGGTCCAGATCCATCATTGTTTGAATCCACAGTGTTCTCTAGATGTAGGTGAACTACAACTCCAAAACTCAAGGTCAATGCCCTCCAAACCCAGTATTTTCTGTAGGTCATGGGAGTTCTGCCTGCCAAGTTTGGGATGGTCTATTGCCTTCTCTGCCAAACAAACCTGGTTCCTCCACAAACTACACATCCCACGATTCAAGATGACCATGATTCGAGATGACCAAAGACCTTGTAAAACTACAACTCCCATTAGCATAGAGAAGGCATGGGCAAACTTTGGCCCTCTGGGTGTTTTGGACTTCTGCAGGAGTCTACCGTATACCATGCAGTTGTGGACAAGTCTACAGAGGGACCCCCAAACGCAGCCGCAGCGCCCAAACACGAATCAAGGAACATGAAAGGCACTGCAGACTACTTTAACCAGCGAAATCAGCCATAGCAGAGCACCTGATGAACCATCCTGGGCACAACCTATTATTTGAGAACACAGAAATGCTGGGCCGCTCTCACAACCACCGTGTCAGGCTTCACAGAGAAACCATTGAAATCCACAAGAAGCATGTGGACAATTTCAACAGAAAGGAGGAAACAATGAAAATGAACAAAATCTGGCTACCAGTATTAAAAAACTCTAAAATTACAACAGCAAACCAACAGAGAGGAAACGAACAGGGACATCTAATCACCTCTCAACAAAAGATTGCCCCAGGCCCTGCCCGGCCATCAAATGCTAATCAAGGTGGTCAGTTGAAACATTCACACTTAGCTCCAGCCAGGAGCAGCTCAACCCATTACGCAAAGTAAGCATTTGCAGTATAGTCGATTTTGCCCAGGGGCACTCTTGAGGCACTCTTGGGGGACAATAGATCTTGACATATGTGAGACTGGGATGTATAGTTCACCTACAGTCAAAGAGCATTCTGAACTCCACCAATGATGGAATTGAACCAAATATGGCACACAGAACTCCCATGATGAGCAGAAAATATATATCAGTGATTGGTTGGGGGGGGGGGGGCGCCAAAATACTGTTTGCTTAACGTTGAAAATTACCTAGGACCGCCTCTGGCTCCAGCAGACAAGAATTCTTTGTCCCACCCTTGTCATTATTCCACAGATATATAAACCAATTTTCCTAGTTCCAACAGACCTCACAACCTTTGAGGATGCTTGCCATAGATGCAGGCGAAACGTCAGGAGAGAATGCCTCTAGAAAACGGCCATATAGCCCGAAAAAAACCCACAACCCAGTGATTCTGGGCATGAAAGCCTTCGACAATACATTTAGCAAATCCTGATTTTCCTGACAAACCCAGTTATGCCTTTGAACTATGTTTTGAAAAGACGTTGATGCGCAGCTCCCTCTTCTCCTTCGAGGGGCATCCATGCACATCTCCAGCCGAACCACGATCCCATGCCTACGGATTTGTGCGTAAGCCGGGCTCCATTGAGCTGCTCAGCCCAGAGATGCTGGGGGGTTTGGGTCTATTCTTGGCTCGGTTTGAAAAGCCCAAATCGTACCAAAGACAGAATTGTATGTGTAGGAGTGCCAACGCTCCAGCGAAGTGCTAAAACATCTAAATCGGAACCCTCCTTTATTTTTATTTTGAAATACCATCTCAACCAGACCCCGACTAGGCACCATCTGGGCACAAATGAAGTATCGATGGACATCATTTCGGAGAGATTTAGCCATTTCCAAAAAGTGGTGTTTGTGGATTTCAGATCTTAAAGACTAATGTTATTATTACACCACATTGTTGTTGACGGATTGCATTTACAATGGTCAATAATGGCCTCCCTCACCATGAATGGGTTGGTCTCTGAATGCCACAGTCTTCTCCGGTGATTACTACACACCTTCATGTTTTGGAGGGATTTAGGTATATTTTTGCATGACTTCTTAATAAAGGAGATACCATGTGGATTGAGAATTTCCTAGATTTGAGCATAGCCCATTTGGGTGATAACATGTTCTTAAAATGGATTGTTGTGACTTTTCTGGGCTGTCTGGCCCTGTTCCCGAAGCATTCTCTCCTGATGTTTCGCCCACATCTATAGTAGGAATCCACAGAGATTGTGAGGCCTGTTGGAAACTAAGCAAGTGGGGTTTATATATCCATGGAATGGTCATATGACTGATCAAATAAATAAATATTATTATATCCGTGGAATGCCCAGGTTGGGAAAAAAGAATTCTTGTCTGGGTTTCGTGAGTTTTCTGGGCTGTATGGCCCTGTTTGGAGCCCCTGGTGGTGCCGTGGGTTAAAGTGCTGAGATGCTGAGCTTTTTGACTAAAAGGTCACAGGTTCAGATCTGGGAAGCGGCATGAGCTGCCGCTGTCAACCCCAGCTTCTGCCAACCTAGCAGTTCAAAAACATGCAAATGTGAGTAGATCAATAGGTACCACTCCAGCGGGAAAGTAACGGCGCTCTATGCAGTCATGCCGGCCACATGACCTTGGAGGTGTCTATGGACAATGCCGGCTCTTTGGCTTAGAAATGGAGATGAGCACCATACCCCAGAGTCAGGCACAACTGGATTTCATGTCAGGGGAAAACCTTTACCTTTACCTATGGCCTTGTTCCCGAAGCATTCTCTTCTGACATTTCACCCACATCTATGGCAGGCATCCTCAGAGGTTGTGAGGCATATTGGAAACTAAGCAAGGGATGTTTATATACCTGTGGAATAATGTGCAGGGTGGGAGAAAGAACTCTTGTCTGGGTTGCTTTGAGTTTTCCAGGCTATGTGGCCATGTTCCAGAAGCATTCTATCCTGACTTTTCACCCACATCTATGGCAGGCATCCACAGAGGTTGCAAGGTCTGTTGGAAACTAGGCAAGTGGAATGTCTAAGGTGGTGGGAGAAAGAACTCATGTCTGCTGGAGGCAAGTGAGAATGTTGCTATGGGCCACCTTGATTAGCATTAAATGGCCTTGCAGCTTCAAAGCCTGGCTGTGGAAGGTCCAAGGTGGGAGAAAGAACTCTTGCCTGTTGGAGGCAAGTGAGAATGTTCCCATGGGCCACCTTGATTAGCATTGAATGGCCTTGCAGCTTCAAAGGCTGGCTTCTTCCTGCCTGGGGGAATCCTTTATTGGGAGGTGTGACCTGGGCCTGATTATTTCCTGACTGGAATTCACCTGTTTTTTGACAACATTCACACCTGCCTCCAACAGACAAGAGTTCTTTCTCCCACCCTGGACATTATTCCACAGATATATGTATAAACTCCACTTGCCTAGTTTCCAATAAACCTCACAGCCTCTGAAGATGCCGGCCATAGATGTGGGTGAAACTTCAGGAAAGAATGCTTCTGCAACATGGCCTTACAGCCTGGAAAACTCACAGCAACCCAGACAAGAGTTCTTTCTCCCACCCTGGACTTTCCACAGATATATAAACCCAATTTCCTAGTTTCCAACAGACCTCACAACCTCTGAGGATGCTTGCCACAGATGCAGGTGAAATGTCAGGAGAGAATGCTTCTGGAACATGGTCACACAGCTCAGAAAAATCACAGCAACCCAGTGATTCCGGCCATGAAAGCCTTTGACAACTTATTATTATTATTATTATTATTATTATTTACCAAAATATAAAACAGTTATAGTAAGTCCTAGATATCCATAGGTTGCCTGTCCACGGATTCAGCAGTTGATGTGGCCCTCAATGACAATGAGTTTGATGCTCCTAGTCTAGATTATGGCATCATCGAGGGAAATGCAATGTCTGTCTTGGCTGTGGGATTGGAGACGTGAGGTCCATGGTGACGATCTGTGCTCTTCTCTTTTCCCAAGGTCCATTGTCGGTAAAATATCAGACGATGCCAAGTGAGTTCACAAGCATGCACCAAAACAAAAACAAAAACATTCAAAATTGAGATGGTTCTGCATCTTTTTACTATATTTGTATACTGCCCTTCTCGGCCCTTAGGCGAATTGGATTTAGTCCAGAGAATGAAAGATACTATCTTTATTTCCTTTGTCTTGACATATTCCAATCAACCCATCTTGGCTTTTGTTTTATCTGATTCTCCCTTTACCAGTCTGGATGAGAAGAAAGTCTGGGAGTTGTAGTTTTATAAGGATTTGGTGAGTATTTAGCAGAGAAGACTACGGGTGCCGTGACACCACTGCATTGAGGCAAGGCATTTAAAGTGGTTCCATGCTGTATTCATTCTACAGTGTCGATCAGGTGTGGGCAAACATGGGCCCTCTGGGTGTTTTGGACTCCAACTCCCACAAGTCCTAGGAGCCTCAGGCCCTTTTCTACCTCAATCACTTAAGCTTTGATACAATAGGGTGAGCATGCACAAATTTCGGCCTTCCAGGTGTTTTGGACTTTGTGGCTTTATGGTCCTTATTGTTTTCTTAAGAGTCAGATCAGGCAACACTGCATTATCGTGTGGATCTTGAGTCTTGTTCCATGTTCACGTCTATGTCAAAGATCTTTGAGAAAGTCTTGTACTCATGCTGTTTATAACAGGCCTGGGCAAATTTAGGCCCTCCCTCTGGGTGTTTTGGACTTCAACTCCCACCATTCCTAACAGCCTCAAGCCCTTTCCTTTCCCCCCTGTGTGTTTGTTTTGAAGGCGAGGCTAGGTACTTCAGCCAGCAGCAACTGTAATTGCTGAAGCTCATTCACCCTACTGTTGGCACTAGAACAGACTTGAGCAAACTTGGGCCCTCCCTCCAAGTTTTTTGGACTTCAACTCCCACAAGTCCTATGAGCCTCAGGCCCCTTAAGCTTTGATACTATAGGGTGGGCATGTGCAAACTTCGGCCTTTCAGGTGTTTTGAACTTGGTGGCCTTATGGTCATTATTGTTTTCTTAAGAGTCAGATCAGGCAACACTGTGTTATCGTGTGGATCTTGGGCAGGTTACAGTCCCTCAAACTGTTTTTTTTGGGGGGGGGGGGGCAGACTATAATTTGAAAATAACATGAATGAATTCCTATGCATGCTGCACATATCATTTGTAGTGCAAAAAACATTTTAAAACAATACAATAATTAAAATGAAGAACAATATTAACAAATATAAACGTATTAGTATTTCAATGGGAAGTGTGGACCTGCTTTTAGCTGATGAGACAGGATTGTTGTTGTTGTTGTTGTTGTGTGCTTTCAAGTCTTTTCAGACTTAGGTTGACCCTGAGCGAGGGCTGGGTAAATTACCTTGGAGGGCCGTATCTGGTCCCCAGGCCTTAGTTTGAAGACCCCTGATCTTGGGTCTTGTTCCATGTCCACATCTATGTCAAAGATCTTTGGGAAAGTCTTGTACTCATGCTGTTTATAACAAGCCTGACAAATTTGGGCCCTCTGGGTGTTTTGGACTTCAACTCCCACCATTCCTAACAGCCTCAAGCCCTTTCCTTTCCTCCCTGTGTGTTTGTTTTGAAGGTGAGGCTAGGCACTTCAGCCAGCAGCAACTGTTATTGCTGAAGCTCATTCACCCTACTGTTGGCACTAGAACAGACATGAGCAAACTTGGGCCCTCCCTCCAGGTGTTTTGGACTTCAACTCCCACCATTCCTAACAGCCTCAAGCCCTTTCCTTTCCCTCCTATGTGTTTGTTTTGAAGGCCAGGCTAGGTACTTCAGCCAACAGCAACTGTAATTGCTGAAGCTCATTCACCCTACTGTTGGCACCAGAACAGACATGAGCAAACTTGGGCCCTCCCTCCAGGTGTTTTGGACTCCAACTCCCACCATTCCTAACAGCCTCAGGCCCCTTCCTTTTCCCCCTCAGCCACTTAAGTCCAAAACACCCAGAGGGCCCAAGTTTGCCTACGCCTGGTGTAGATGCATACTTCATCCATAGATTTTCTACTGGTGAGTTAGCCTTTGAGGGCATCTACTATAGGATGGATGTTTTGGAGAGGCACTCTTGGGCAGAGAACTTTGCAAAACTACAACTCCTAGGATTCCATAGCATTGAGCCATGGTGGTTCAAACTGATATCAAACTGCATTTGTTCTACAGTGTAGATGCATCCTAAGCAAGGGTTAGTTTGGATGACCTCCAAGACATCCCTTAGTGTAGGTAGGTGCACTCTTGGAGAGGAGATGAATGACCTTTCCTTAGGAAATCTTGCTTTCTCCGACTCTGTTATTGACTCGAACCCTTGCAAAGGCCGCCTACTAAACACCACTTTCTCCTTGTGTCCTCTACAGAATGGAGCGGGACGCCCAGTTTGCCCAACGCAAGGCAGAGCGAGCGACCCTGCGGACCCATTTCCGAGACAAATACCGGTTGCCCAAGGTAGGCCCCATTGCTGCAAACTTGGTCCTAAGATGGCCAGGATCCAGTGGTATTTCCGTACGGATCTCTAGCCGTGAATCAGTACTACAACTGAGTAACAGCTCCCTACCGGTAAAAGATGGAGGAGGCAAGAATGCTGTTGGGTGCAGAGTGTGAGGAATGGCAATCCAGATGGCCACCCTGAGCCTATAAGTAGCCGCACAAAGAGGGAGCGGTGTTGATCAAGCGTCAGCAGCAACCCACGCTCGCAAATGGCTAATGCAAGCAGGCGGGGGCCTCCCCCCCCCCCCCCCCCGTTGCTATCCAAATGGGAATGATATCGCTCAATAAGGTCCAAGGTGGGAGTGGTTCAAGTGGCAGAATATCTGCTTGGCATCCAAAAAGTCACCGGTTTCGTCCTTAGCATTTGTATTTGGGGTGCAAATACATATAATAATAAGTAACACAGGCCAATGCACATTTTGGTGCCACAAACAATAGCCCTGTTGCCGGATATATTTGACCTGCTAATTCCAAAAATGGCAACAGTTTCTCCCCATCTGCTGTAGTTTTCAAAATATGGAACATATTAAACCATATTATACGGAACATATTATTTCCATCTGAACATTAGAAAGAACTTCCTGACTGTGAGAGCCGTTCAGCTGTGGAACTCTCTGCCCCAGAGTGTGGTGGAGGCTCCTTCTTTGGAAGCTTTTAAACAGAGGCTGGATGACCATCTGTTAGGGGTGCTTTGAAGGTGAATTTCCTGCTTCTTGGCAGAATGGGGTTGGATTGGATGGCCCACCAGGTCTCTTCCAACTCTAGGATTCTATATACCTGCTTAGCTTACCCATAGAAAATCAGAACCTTATCTAAGAAACTAGAACTGATGCAGTCTATCCAATGCAATGTTGTGAATCAGCAGCACAAATAATCCCAGGGATAAGATGGAAAACTAAGGCTTCAAGGAAAATGTTGTTTGTAGTTGTTGGAATGTTAACAACAACAACAACAACAACAACAACAAGAGCTGCTGCAGTCTATCCAGTGCAATGTTGTGAATCAGCAGCACAAATAATCCCAGGGACAGGACGAAAAACCAAGGCTTCAAGGAAAATGTTGTTTGTAGTTGTTGGACTGTGTAACAACAACAACAACAAGAAGAGCTGATGCAGACTATCCAATGCAATGTTGTGAATCAGCAGAACAAATAATCCCAGGGACAGGACGGAAAACCAAAGCTTCAAGGGAAATGTTGTTTGTAGTTGCTGAACTGTGTAACAACAACAACAACAAGAGTTGATGCAGTCTATCCAATGCAATGTTGTGAATCAGCAGAACAAATAATCCCAGGGATAAGATGGAAAACCAAGGCTTCAAGGGAAATGTTGTTTGTAGTTGTTGGACTGCGTAACAACAACAACAACAACAACAACAACAACAACAACAACAAGAGCTGATAATGTCTATCCAATGCAATTTTGTTAATCAGCAGCCCAAATAATCCCAGGGACAGGACGAAAAATCAAGGCTTCAAGGAAAATGTTGTTTGTAGTTGTTGAATTGTGTAACAACAACAACAACAACAACAACAAGAGCTGATGCAGACTATCCAATGCAATGTTTGCATGTTTTCGAACTGCTAGGTTGGCAGAAGCTGGGGCTAACAGTTGGGAGCTCACCAACTCTGGGACTGAGCCAAAGAGCCAGCATTGTCCGTAGACATCTCCAAGGTCACGTGGCCATGGGCATGACTGCATGGAGCACCCTTATCTATTAATCTACTCACATTTGCATGTTTTCAAACTGCTAGGTTGGCAGGAGCTGGGGCTAACAGTGGGAAGGTAACAGGCAGTCACACCGGCCCCATGACCTTGGAGGTGTCTATGGACAACGCCGACTCTTTGACTTAGAAATAGGGATGAGCACACACACACACACACCAGCGTCAGACATGACTTGATTGACTCTGAGGGGAAACCTTTACCTCTACCTACAGTGCTTTAAGACTAGTAGTTTAGCAATGTGGGCCAATTCCCTCCTGGATTTGGGGTTTCCAAAGATTTTAAGAACAGCAAGGGCTACAAAACGTCCCACAGGCAAGTCACAAGAAGTCTTATTTTTGTGTTGTCCTTTGAAAACATAACTTGCCCTCGAACTGGGAGGCCTGGGAGAGCACCGGAGGTCTCCATCTGTCAACAAACAGGGAAAGCAAACTCATCCGGCATCCTTGTTTCCCTCTCAAATTCGGTATTTCTCTCCCCATGTCATCATGATTTATTCACTGGAGTGACAAGGCAAGAGGGGCCAAAGTGACATCTTGAACCATTCCAATGAGTTGTAATGGCAAGTCCAAAAAATAAGAAAACTCAGAAAGGAGGAGAAGAAGCCCTCCAAGAAGAAGAAAGATACCAGAAATATTCATCTTCCGACCTGGAGGGTTTGGCCGTGCTGAAAAGCAGCTCAAGGGAAGGGGCAGATCCTTTGCAAAAAAACGACTTCCCAGATGGAGGAAAGGGTTCCTGGACTGATCATAGCAGTTCTTGCTCATTTTTGGGATCTTGCTGTTCTTATAATCTCTGGCAACATGTGAAACCCAACAAAATGCTCCGTTTTATTAGCATTGGGAGGATCAGGCATGAGCAAACTTCGGCCCTCCAGGTTACCTGTATTGGCTCCCAGTATTAAAAAAAAACTCTAGAGGAAACAATCAGGGACATCTAATCACCTCTCAACAAAAGATTGCCCCAGGCACTGCCAGGACATCCAATGCTAATCAAGGTGGTCAGTTGAAACATAAACACCTAGCTCCAGCAGACAAGAGTTCTTTGTCCCACCCTGGACATCATTCCACAGATATATAAACCCATTTTCCTAGTTCCAACAGACCTCACTACCTCTGAGGATGCTTGCCATAAATGCAGGAGAAACGTCAAGAGAAAATGCCTCTAGAACAGTGGTTCTCAACCTGGGGTCCCCAGATATTTTTGGCCTATAACTCCCAGAAATCCTAACAGCTGGTAAACTAGATGGGATTTCTGGGAGTTGTAGGCCAAAAACATCTGGGGACCCCAGGTTGAGAATCACTGCTAGAACATGGCCATACAGCCTGAAAAAACCTACAACAACCCAGTGATTCCGGCCATGAAAGCCTTCGACCATACATTGGCCCTCCAGGTGTTTTGGAGTTCAGCTCCCACAATTCCTAACAGCCTGGTGGTCTTAGGAACCCTTTGGGCAGAGAAGGCTGAAGAGCTCTCCGCCTGTCCTTCTCTTCCTTTTGGTGAACTACAACTCCCAGAATTCAAAAACAGCCCCCCCCAAACCTCCCCCCCCCCCCAAATATTCAATGTAGGCCATGTAGGTCATGTGCCAAATTTGGTGCAGTTTCATTGTGGCCTTGGTTCAGAATACACTTTGATTGTAGGTGAACTATAAATCCCAGCAATCACAACTCCCAAATGTCAAGGTCTATTTTCCCCAAACTCCGCCAGTGTTCACATTTGGGCATACTGAATATTTGTATCATGTCCGGTCCAGATTAATCATTGTTTGAGTCCACAGTACTCCCTGGAGGTAGGTGAACTACAACTCCAAAACTCAAGGTCAATGCCCACCACCCTTCCTCTATTCTCTGTTGATCATGGGAGTTGCCAAGTTTGGTTTAATTCCATTGTTGGTGGAGTTCAGAATGCTCTTTGATTGTTGGTTAATTATAAATGCCAGCAACTACAGTTCCCAAATGACAAAATCATAATTCCCAAATGACAAAATCAGTGTTCACATTTGAACATATTGGCTCTGGGAGTTCAATTCCATTGTTGGCGGAGTTCAGAATGCTCTTTGATTGTAGGTGAACTATAAATCCCAGCAACTGCAACTCCCAAATGACATAATCAACCCCCCCCCCCCCCACACACACACCCACACACACAATCCCACCAGTATTCAAATTTGAGCGTATCGGGGATTTGTGCCCAATTTAGTCCAGTGAATGGAAATACATCCTGCATATTGGATATTTACATTACGATTTATAACAGTAGCAAAATGACAGTTATGAAGTAGCAACAAAAATAATGTTATGGTTGGTTGGGGGTCAACACAACATATGGGGAACTGTATTAAGGGATCGCTGCATTAGGAAGGTGGAGAGACACTGGTTGAGGTGGATGTTGAGCAGCTTTAATATTGGAAACCCAGACTGCGTTCCACCACTTTGGATGTTTCCAGACTCCATTTGAGATTCTAATCCCTTTCTCTCCTTCTCTCCCTCCCCCCCAATTAACGCCGTTCCCTTTAGAACGAGACGGACGACAGCCAGATCCAGGTGGTGGGGGGCGACGTGGAGCTCCCCAAAGAGCTGGCCAAGATGATCGAGCAAGACAACGAGGAGGAGGAAGAAAAGGACTCTGTAATCGGGCAGCTGACCAACATCCAGAACCTGGACATAGATTCCCTGAAGGATAAGGCCCAGGCCACTCTGGATGACCTCAAGCAGTCTGCCGAGAAGTGCGCCGTCATGTGACCCCCTCAAAAGACCCCCCAACATTGTACCAAGTGGGAGTGAAGTAGAAAGATAACGGTCCGTCGGAGAGGAAGAACGGATGATAGGAAAGCGATCCAGCCAACTCCCATTGAGTGTTTTGTCCTTGAATGTCTGTGAGCTGGATATTTCCTTCCCTGTGAGGGTGCATCTGCACTGTAGATTTAATCCAGTTTGATACCACTTGGACTGCCATGGTTCATGAATCACAGCAGTTGTGGTTTGACAATGCCTTTGGACTTGTTAAGAATGCTGGTGCCTCCCCAAACTACAGCTCGCACTATTTCCTAGCGTGGAGCCATGGAAGTTCAAGTGGTATCAAACTGGGTTAAATCTACAGTGTGGACGCACCCAAAGCCACAGTTCTCTCCTTGTGACAGATGTCTTACTTGTCCCACATCCTTGTGTGGTGTGTGTTTCAATGGTCTCAGGTTAGGTCCCAAAGTTTTGTTGTCACATGATGGTGCATTTATGTCCACGTTTGGCCTCTGATGTGGCTGTCCCTTTCCGGGTTCTGTGCGTCCCCCTCTCAGTGGTCAAGGAAGAGAGCCATTCACTATTCCAAAACTATACATTGTATGGGATGTGTAGTTCAAAGAAGGGGGTCTCACTCCCTTTGCTGCCTTCCCCTCCCCATGGAGGTTTTTCTAATGGTTCGTTTTTGCCTTCGTTCCGATCCAAACAAAATTGGTTCTGAGCAAAAAAGTTTGGTCAAAGTTTTTAGTTTTGGTCCTGAAGGACTCAAAGGTCTCCTGATGTCTTCCAGATTCCATATATCAGAGAGGGGACATTTTTCCCTCTTGTAATCTCCCTGAAACTTACACTTAGCAATATGGAGACACCATGGCAATACTTTGCACTTCGAAAAACTAAACTAAAAATGGCACCTTAGAGGTTGACAAAGGAAAGTGTAGGCCCATTTGACCGGTGGGGAAACTGAGGCACAAAGGCAAGCCCAGCTCTTTGCCTCCAGACCAGGCGGCAGGACAGGAACGCAAGCCCAACCGGCCAAAGGCAGCGGATGCCCCGCAGGTAGGGTCCCGTCCCGATTCCAAATGGTGGGAGCTCTTGGAGTGTCCTTGCTTCCAATTATCAGGAGAGGGGAAGCCATGAAAAAGGTACATGGACCTGTGTGTGATGAATGTGGCCGTCAGTCTGTATGTCGTGCCGTGACTATGCAGTGTTCCCGTGCGAACCTCGACCTGCTATGACGACTCCTTCTCCCGTAATTTCCATGGTACTGTTCAAACTGGTGGAATAAAGATCAAGAATTCTCTATGCATTCCTTTGTCCTGGCGTTTTGTGTGGAAACAAGAGGGCAACAGGCTGGGACTCCATAATAGGTCAAGGTCAAGTCTAGTTGTGTCTGGGACTCTGGGGCTCATCTCCATTTCTAAGCCAAAGAGCCGGCGTTGTCTATAGACACCTCCAAAGTCATGCGGCCAGCATGACTGCATGCAGAGGCATTACTTTCCCGCAGAAGCAGTACCTATTGCTCTACTCACATTTGCATGTTTTCAAACTACTAGGTTGGCAGAAGCTGGGGCTAACAGCGGGAGCTCACCCTGCTCCCAAGGCGGTACCTATTGATCTACTCACATTTGCATGTTTTCAAACTGCTAGGTTGGCAGAAGCTGGGGCTAACAGCGGGAGCTCACCCCACTCCCAAGGCAGTACCTATTGATCTACTCACATTTGCATGCTTTCGAACTGCTAGGTTGGTAGAAACTGGGGCTAACAGCGGGAGTTCACCCCACTCCCAAGGCGGTACCTATTGATCTACTCACATTTTCATGTTTTCGAACTGCTAGGTTGGCAGAAGCTGGGCCTAACAGCAGGAGCTCACCCTGCTCCCCAGATTTGAACTGTCAAGCTTTTGGTCAGCAAGTCCAGCAGCTCAGCAGTTTAACTTGCTGTGTCACCAGGGGGGGCAGGACTCAAGCCCCAGCTTCTGCCAACCTAGCAGTTTGAAAACATGCAACACCCAAACCAAAACATTCAGTGACATTTATTTATACCCCGCCACCATCTCCCCAATGTGGACTCGGAGCGGCTTACATGGGGCCAAGGCCAGACAACAATTACATAAAATAAAACCAAAAATGCAAACAACAAACAACAACAACGTAATTACATAAAACATTTTTTTTGTCATATCAGGAGTGACTTGAGAAACTGCAAGTCGCTTCTGGTGTGAGAGAATTGGCTGCCTGCAAGGACGTTGCCCAGGGGACGCCTGGATGATTTTGATGTTTTTATCATCCTTGTGGGAGGCTTCTCTCATGTCCCCGCATGAGGAGCTGGAGCTGATAGAGGGAGCTCATCCGCCTCTCCCCGGATGCGAACCTGCAACCTGTCGGTCTTCCAAAAAAGGCACCCAAACCAAAACATTCAGTGATAATGACATGCATCCCAGTGAGACATGCATTCCAGTGGGAATGGAATGCATGTCATTATCACTGAATGTTTTGGTTTGGGTGCCTTTTTTGGCATATCTATTACGTTGTTTGTTATCACCCATTTACTACCCACTTTTACAAAGAAGACGAAATCCTGAAGAAGGGGAAGTCCCCCGAAACAAGGCAATCTCAACCCGGGGATCCTTGTCGCATTCTAATTTGGCTAATATTTTGAACTGGACAGCAAGCATTATAATTTGGATAATATTTTGAATTGGTTGACCCTGAGCGAGGGCCGGGTAAATGACCTTAGTTTGAGAACCCTTGGTTTCGATCCAGGGAAATCCTGCTCCCCATGCTCTATTCTGCCTTGGTCAGGCCACACCTGGAATCACACTGCGTCCAATTCCGGGCACCACAACTGAAGGGAGATGTTGACTCTAAGCTGGAATGTGTCCAGAGGAAGAGGGCAACTCAAAGGATCAAGGATCTGGAGAACAAGCCCTATGAGGAGTGGCTGAAAGAGCTGGGCATGTTTAGCCTGAAGAAGAGAAGGCTGAGAGGAGGCATGATAGCCATGGATAGCCATGTGAGAGGAAGTCCTTGTCAGGGTGAGACCCCTGGGGTCTTTGCACAGCGGACTTGAGGTTACCAGATCACACAGATGCAAATGATGACAAACTGCATTTTCCAGTTTCAAAATAACAAAGTCTTTACTGAGCACATCTCTATACATCTAAGCAGGCTACATCTTGAAGACAAAACTACAAAGCACAGAACACACAAACAGTTTCAATTTCATCTCCTTATCAGTCTTGGCTGAATCCTCCCTTTTCTTTCCCAAGCAAAGGAAAATGTCTTATCTAACTTTTGCCAAGGTCTTTACTCTCTCTGCCTCTAGTGATTACAATTCTAGCACACAGCTGAACATAACTGAACCCATTTTGAATACATATGAACACATATTGTTATACATATTGAAACACATTGAAAAACAAAACATACATACTTTCCATAATCCTGACAGTCCTAAGGAGAAGGGAGCAAGCTTCCTTTCTGCTTCCCTGGAGACTAGGACGCAGTGGAACAATGGCTTCACTCTGACCAAAAGGCCATGAGTTCGAAGCCAGCCTGGGTTGGAGTGGGTTTCCAACTAATTGTGTGTAGCCTGTTGTCGACCTTTGCAATCCGAAAGACAGTTGCATCTGTCAAGTAGGAAAATAAGGTACCACCTTAAAGTGTGGGGAGGCTAAATTAACTGATTTATGAGGCCATAAAGAAGACTCCAGCAAAGCATTCCAGCGAGGAAGCATGCGGGGAATGCGGAAGTGCTTCATCAGCGTCGCAGATGGATGATGAAAGCGACAGCTCCCCTGGCGGCCAGAAAAAGTTAAATAGCCTCTGTGTATGTCTGTATATGTTTGTATGTCAAAAATTGGCATTGAATGTTTGCCATATATGTGTACACTGTAATCCGCCCTGAGTCCCCTGCGGGGTGAGAAGGGCGGAATATAAAAGCTGTAAATAAATAAATAAATATTTATTTATTTACAATTTATTTACGACGTTTCTACCCCGCTCTTCTCAACCCCCGAGGGGGCACTCAGAGCTGCTAACACTGACAACAATTCGATGCCGCAATATCACAATAACAACAATATAAAATCATAAACAATAACATTAATTGTACAGTCATATATACTTTCATCCAAAGTCCATGGAAGTTTTATGCTTGATTTATTTGCTAAAAATGTAAAGGTAAAGGTAGTCCCCTGACATTAAGTCCAGTCATGTCTGATTCTGGGGTGTGGTGCTCATCTCCATTTCTAAGCCGAAGAGCCAGCGTTGTCCGTAGACACTTCCAAGGTCATGTGGCCGGCATGACTGCATGGAGCGCCGTTACCTTCCCGCTGAAGCAGTACCTATTGATCTACTCACATTTGCATGTTTTCGAACTGCTAGGTTGGCAGAAGCTAGGGCTGGCAGCGGAAGCTCACGCCGCTCCCCGGAATCGAACCTGCAACCTTTCGATCAACAAGCTCAGCAGCGCAGTGCTTTAACCCACTGCGCCACCGGGGGCTCCCCAGCTACTTATAACTATTTACAACTATTTACAATTTATTTGCTACTATAACTATTTACTAACTAGAAGAAAGGAGATTCCACTTGAACATTCGGAAGAACTTCTTGACTCTGAGAGCCGTTCAGCAGTGGAACTCTCTGCCCCTGAGTGTGGTGGAGGCTCCTTCTTTGGAAGCTTTGAAACAGAGGCTGGATGGTCATCTGTCAGGGGTGCTTTGAATGTGATTTTCCTGCTTCTTGGCAGAATGGGGTTGGACTGGATGGCAAACCAGGTCTCTTCCAACTCTAGGATTCTAGGATTGTATGAATTCCCGGAGCTTAGTGACATCTCATTCCTGGTTCAGAAGGTGATGCGCAAAGAGAGCTTTTGCTCGGCAGAGATCCTCTTTTCTGGTTTGGTGCAAACAGCGCAAAGTGGCCTTTGGGTAACTGGAGGATTGTCTGCTCTAAAAATAGCAGTGGCACTGCTTTTTCCAGATGTGAATCATTCCTCAAAACAAGCATCCGAGCAAAATCCATCCTTCTGAAGCCAACTAGAAGATATCCAAACGCGGGGCTTCTCTCAAAATTGTATTTCTAACATGGGAACACTTTTGGATGTCAATCTCATCCTGCCAGACATCCCAAAACACACACATATATAACTACAAAATGACCTGAATGTCACCCCTTTCTCATCGATCCTCGGTTTTACTCTTATTGGTTTGCTAACGACGGTGTTCCCAGGGCTACGGCAACAAAGGACACGACAACTTGGGAACACAATCTCTTTCCTTCTCGAGCAAAGGGGAGCAGACGGTTTCCAAACGAAATCACAGGATGCAAAATGTCTGGCATCCTGTGAGTGACACAAGGCAAGTGCAAACTTTGCTACGCTTCCTGGCTGCAAACCAACATCCGTTCGGCACGGAGTAAATCTCTGCGGCGACACCAGCGCTACACAACTCTATCACAGAATAGCAATGTTGTGTAACATGTCAGGAGTGCTGCTGGACAGCTAACAAAACAGATTTCAGCCAGGAGAAACAGCAGGCACCACAGTGAGTTGCTGAGTTTTCTTCAGATTGTATGGCCATGTTCCAACAGCATTCTCTCCTAACGTTTCGCCTGCATCTGTGGCTATGGGCATCTTCAGAGGTTCTGTTGGCAGTGAAGCAAGTGGAGCATATATAATACCTGTGGGATAATGTCCGGAGTGGGAGAAAGAACCCCTGTATGTTTAAAGCAAGTGTGAATGTTGCAATTAGTAAAGTCAACCAGTGAGGGTATTTGCATAGAGGTAGCCTGGCCTCTGTTGCCTGGAGGCATCCTCTGTTTGGGAGGTGTTAAGTTGATCGCTTGTTGTCTGGAGTTCTCTTGCTTCTGAGTGATGTTTGTTATTTACTGTCTTGATTCTGGTGTTTTGTTTTTAATTCTAGTAACCAGATTTTGTTTATTTTCATGGTTTCCAGTATTAAAAACATCACAACCAAGACAGTAAATAATGCACCATTCACACTTTCTTTAAACAGACAAGGGTTCTTTCTCCCACCCTGGACATTATCCCACAGGTATACATACACTCCACTTGCCTCATTGCCAACAGAACCTCTGAACATGCCAGCCACAGATGCAGGTGAAACATCAGGAGAGAATGCTACTGCAGCATGGCCATACAGCCTGAAAAACTCACAGCAACCCAATGATTCTGGTCACAAAAGCCTTTGACAACACATTAAGGCACTTGGCATTTAAAAAAACGAAATGAGTTTGGGAGTTGTAGTTCATCTACATCCAGGGAGCACTGTAGACTCAAACAATGATAGTTCTGGACCAAACTTGACACGAATACTCTAAATGGGGGGCAAAGCCTGGCTCAACAGCAGTACGTGGGGAAAGGATCTTGGGAGTCCTCATGGACAGCAACTTAAACATGAGCCAACAATGTGATGTGGCAGCAAAAAAGGCCAATGGGATTTTGGTCTGCATCAAGAGGAGCCTAGTGCCTAGATCCAAGGAAGTCCTGCTCCCCATGCTCTACTCTGCCTTGGTTAGACAACACTGGGAATATTGTGATCAATTCTGGGCACTACAATTCAAGAGAAATATTGACAAGCTGGAATGTGTCCAGAGGAGGGCAACTAAAATGATCAAGGGTCTGGAGGACAAGCCCTATAAAGAGAGGCTTAAGGAGCTGGGCATGTTGAGCCTGAAGAAGAGAAGTAGGTGAATGGATACATAAGTAGGTGGATGAATAGATAGATAGATAGATAGATAGATAGATAGATAGATAGATAGATAGATAGATATAATAAGAGGGTGGGTGAATGGATGGGTGGATGTGTAGGTAGGTGGATAAGATGGGAAGGTAGGTAGATCAGTAGATATGTTGAAGGGTAGATAGATAGATAGATAGATAGATAGATAGATAGATAGATAGATAGATAGATAGAGAATAAGTAGGTGGACAAATGGATGCATAGGTTGGTGGATAAGGTAGGTAGGTAGGTAGGTAGGTAGGTAGGTCGGTAGGTAGGTAGGTAGGTAGAAGGGTAGATAGATAGATAGATAGATAGATAGATAGATAGATAGATAGATAGATAGATAGATAGACAGATAGGTACATAAGTAGGTGAATGTATAGATCATTTCCTTTCTGCTACCCTGGAGACTAGGACATGGAACAATGGCTTCAAACTACAGGAAAGAAAGGAGATTCCACCTGAACATTAGGAAGAACTTCCTAACAGTGAGAGCTGTTCAGCAGTGGAACTCTCTGCCCCTTCAAACTGCAGGAATAAAAGGAGATTCCACCTGAACATGAGGAAGAACTTCTCCTAACAGTGAGAGCTGTTCAGCAGTGGAACTCTCTGCCCCTTCAAACTGCAGGAATAAAAGGAGATTCCACCTGAACATGAGGAAGAACTTCCTAACAGTGAAAGCTGTTCAGCAGTGGAACTTTCTGCCCCGGAGACTCCTTCTTTGGAGGCTTTTAAACAGAGACTGAATGGCCATCTGTCGGGTGTACTTTGAATGTGGTTTTCCTGCTTCTTGGCAGAATGGGGTTAGACTGGATGATGGCCCACCAGGTCTTCTCCGACTCTATATGATTCTATGAAGAGGAGTGTGCCTCTCTTCTCCTTTGTGCCCTCTTCTCAGAGCATTGGCGTGCAAGTCGAGAGAGCTGTTTGGACAGAGGAGGCAATGCTTTAACTGCAGCATACATAGGCTTGTAGTGTGAATGGCCATCCATATAGGTAGACCTTGGCCAATTTGCAGGAGGTTAGCAAAGCTGGCTTCCCTAAATAAAGCTCAACTTCATTTAAGATGCATTTACACTGCAGAATTGGTGCAGTTTGACAACAAGGGGAAACCGGTCCAGAGAAAGGGAGGAGAAAGGGTTGCCAGGCATGGCAGTTAGCCCTGGCTGGCACCCCTATGGCTGGCAACCCTTTCTCCTCCCTTGTTTCTCTTCCAGCCGCTCCTCTGGGTGCCAGGTGCCTGATTCACAAGGAAACAGTGGGGCTGATGGCTTGGACAGAGCTGCACCCTGGGCTCATTAGTGGCCATTCTTGGGCCCATAGTGGTGGTGGTGGGAAAGGTCCCATTTTGGCCACGGCAAGCAGGAAGAGCCCTTGACTGGGACTATTCAGGAGGCAGAGAAAGGCATCCTTTAAATAGACTCACAGCTCCCTCATGTCTGTCTGTCTGTCTTCTGTCTTTTGCTTTCCTCTCTCCATCATCAGTCATCTATCAATCATCGCTCTCTCTACTTCTCTCTCACTCTCTATAATTTATCTCCATGTATCTATCATCTCTCTCTCTTATCAATCTAATCTAATCTAATCTAATCTAATCTGTCTGTCTGTCCGTCTGTCTGTCTGTCCGTCCGTCCGTCCGTCCGTCCAGCCAGCCAGCCAGCCAGCCAGCCAGCCATCCATCCATCCATCCATCCATCCCTCTTTCTTTCTTTCTTTCTTTCTTTCTTTCTTTCTTTCTTTTCTCTTCCTCTATCTATCTATCTATCTATCTATCTATCTATCATCTTTCTCCTATCTTCTGTCTTTCACTATCATCGATCTATCATCATCTTCTGTCTTTCTTTATCATCTATCTTTGTTTATGTATCTATGTATCATCTCTCTCTCCGTCCTATCTCCTGGCTTTCACTATCATCTATCTCTGTCTGTGTATCACCTCTCTCTTCTATCTCTTCCTTCCTTCCTTCTCTCTTCCTCTATCTATCAATCATCTCTCTCCTATCTTCTATCTATCAATCATCTATCATCTATCTATCAATCATCTCTCTCCTATCTTCTGTCTTTCAGTGTCATCTATCATCTTTTCTTTCTTTCTATCATCATCCTCTTCTGTCTTTCTTTATCATCTATCTCTATATATCTATGTATCATCTCATCTCTCTCTCCATCCTGTCTTTCACTATCCTATCCTATCCTATCCTATCTATCTATCTATCTATCTATCTATCTATCTATCTATCTATCATCTTTCTCTTATCTTCTATCTTTCACTATCATCGATCTATCATCATCTTCTGTCTTTCTTTATCATCTATCTCTGTTTATGTATCTACATATCATCTCTCTCTCCGTCCTATCTCCTGGCTTTCACTATCATCTATCTCTGTGTATCAACTCTTCTATCTCTTCCTTCCTTCCTTCCTTCCTTCCTTCCTTCCTTCCTTCCTTCCTTCCTTCTCTCTTCCTCTATCTATCTATCTATCTATCTATCTATCTATCTATCTATCTGTCTATCATCTCTCTCCCATCTTCTGTCTTTCAGTGTCATCTATCAGCTCTTCTTTCTTTCTATCATCATCCTCTTCAGTCTTTCTTTATCATCTATCTCTATATATCTATGTATCATCTCATCTCTCTCTCCATCCTGTCTCTCCATCCTGTCTCTCCATCCTGTCTGTCTATCTATCTATCTATCTATCTATCTATCTATCTATCTCTATCTATCCATCCATCCATCCATCCATCCATCCATCCATCCATCCATCATCTCTCTCTTCTATCTATCATGTGCCTTTCTCTATCCTTCCATTCTATCCCATATGTCTTTTCTCTGTGTTGTATCACCTGTATGTCTCCGTCTCTGTGTGTGTGTCAATGCCCCCCCCCCCTCATCATCACTGCCTTATAATGCAGTTTGAAACTGCCCTATGTTTTGAGTGTAGAGACACCTCTCGCGCTGTGTGGAGGCGGCCGATCTGGATGGTGGTGGCCTTCCTGCCGGTCCCTTTTCCAGGTCCCCCATTCCTCTCCTTCTCCCCAGCCTTCCCTTCCATTCCCATGTTTGTCCCCCTTCCTTTTCCTCACCACGAGCTGTAACCTCATCTCTCCCGAGAGCATGTGATGTTCCCCGGGTTTATTTTAGGAGCTGAGATGACCTCCAGTCGTGAGAAAAGAGCGCAGCACATGTTATTCTGTCTGGAACTATAATGTGGCACACGCGGGCATGGAGAGATAATCGGGTATGAACGCTCCTGGACGGAGGGCCAGGGGACGATGCCGCCCGGGGCAGGAATGCCAGGACTCTTCTCGGCCCAGGATTTCGGCCTGTCCTCTGTTCCCCCTTTTCTTGCACATTCTGGATAGTGCTTTTAGTGCCAGGAGCTTTTGGAGGGAATACTTTCCCAATGCTAAGCCAAAGAAGCAACTGTTCTTTCCTTGAGGTGGGTTGGTTGTCCCCGGACAGTAAGTCCAACCGCGTCCGACTCTGGGACTCTGGTGCTTGTCTCCATTTCTAAACCAAAGAGCCAGCATTGTCCGTAGACACCTCCAAGGCCATGTGGCCAGCATGACTGCATGGAGCACCCTTACCTATTGATCTACTCACATTTGCATGTTTTCAAACTGCTAGGTTGGCAGGAGCTGGGGCTAACAGCAGGAGCTCACCAACTCTGGGACTCTGCTGCTCATCTCCATTTCTGAGCCAAAGAGACGGCGTTGTCCGTAGACCTCTCCAAGGTCATGTGGCCATGGGCATGACTGCATGGAGAACCCTTACCTATTGATCTACTCATATTTGCATGTTCTCAATCTGCTAGGTTGACAGGATATGGAGCTAACAGTGGGAGCTCACCAACTCTGGGACTGAGCCAAAGAGCCGGCGTTGTCCATAGACATCTCCAATGTCATGTGGCCATGGGCATGACTGCATGGAGCACCTTTACCTATTGATCTACTCACATTTGCATGTTTTCAAACTGCTAGGTTGGCAGGAGCTGGGGCTAACAGCGGGAGCTCACCGACTCTGGGACTGAGCCAAAGAGCCAGCGTTGTCCATAGACATCTTCAAGGTCACGTGGCCATGGGCATGACTGCATGGAGCACCCTTACCTATTGATCTACTCACATTTGCTTGTTTTCAAACTGCTAGTTTGCCAGGAGCTGGGGCTAACAGCAGGAGCTCACCGACTCTGGGACTCTGCTGCTTATCTGCAATTCTGAGCCAAAGAGCCGGCGTTGTCCGTAGACGTCTCTAAGGTCATGTGGCCATGGGCATGACGGCATGGAGCACCCTTACCTATTGATCTACCCACTTTTGCAGGTTTTCAATCTGCTAGGTTGGCAGGAGCTGGGGCTGACAGCAAAAGCTCACCGCTCTCCCCAGATTTGAATCTGCAGCAGCTCAGCGGTTTAACCCACCGTTCCCCCAAAGCCAACCTATCGATGGGTGTGCAATAATACCTTGCTCCTTTCCCTAAGGCCTTTGGAGTCACTTCATAACAAAGAGATCAGAAGGTGGAAATGTCCAGCTGGCGAAGGCACATTCAGACCGCTTGGGTACAATCCCATATTTCTTATTGTGAAGTAATAAAGGATGGAAAGCGGGGGGGAAACGCACACACACACACACACACACACAACACACACACAATAATGGGATTACGCTCCCAAAGCTGCCGAAGATGCCTCCGTCCTCACAATGCCTAATCCCTTGGGGTTATTTTTTGTTTTTCTTGTTACGTAACTCTTTCATCTAAAGGATAATAATACAGACGATCAGAGATTAAGTCTTTTGCAATTTCTGTTTGCGTTTCCTTTGAGTCGGTGAAGCAGATATTGTAGGGTCACTTCACCCCCGGTCTTGCAATGGGTTAAACCCTTGTTCCAGCAGGACCGAAGATCGATAGGTCGGAGATTCGAATCTGGGGGGAATGCGGATGAGCTCCCTCTGTCAGCTCCAGCTCCCCATGCAAAGGGGACATGAGAGAAGCTTTCTGTTTGTGTTTCCTTTGAGTCGGTGAAGCAGATATTGTAGGGTCACTTCACCCCCGGTCTTGCAATGGGTTAAACCCTTGTTCCAGCAGGACTGAAGACCAACAGGTCGGAGATTCGAATGAAAGGAGACTGTGGATGAGCTCCCTCTGTCAGCTCCAGCTCCCCATGCAAAGGGGACATGAGGGAAGCTTCCCACAAGGATGGTGAAACATCAAAACATCCGGGCAACGTCCCCTGGGCAACATCCTTGTACCTTTAATAACCTGTTGTTACTTTGCACTTGAGCTTGACTTCGTGGCATCTGTATCTTGACAGTTTGAGACCACTTCTAATTGCCATGGCTGAATGCTAGGGAATCTTGGGAGTTGTAGTTTCCCAAGATCTTTAGCTTTCTCAGCTAAATCTTGCTCGCGCCATACATCCATGCTCTGTTTCTCTGTGTGGCCCAGAATTCGAACGCATGGCCAATTTCCCTGTCAAAAGACCTGGTTTGTGATCAAGAGAGCAGTCGAGAGGGTATTTTTTAACTCAACGGAGTCAATGGCCGGATGCAAAAACTTCATCTGAATGGCTTTGTTCTGGAGGAGGAATGATCCAAGCGGCCTCGGTGTCTCGGGGGCATTTCGTCTCTCAAATTTAAAAGAATGCAAGCAGAATAATGGAAGAAGAGGAGCATAAATCCTCTGGTTGCTCAGGCCACGGTCTGGTTTAAATCCTTTTATTTATTGGGTTGTTGTAGGTTTTTTCGGGCTAGATGGCCATGTTCTAGAGGTATTCTCTCCTGACGTTTCGCCTGCATCTATGGCAAGCATCCTCAGGACATGTTCTAGAGGCATTCTCTCCTGACGTTTCGCCTGCATCTATGGCAAGCATCCTCAGGACATGTTCTAGAGGCGTTCTCTCCTGACGTTTCGCCTGCATCTATGGCAAGCATCCTCAGGATGCTTGCCATAGATGCAGGCGAAACGTCAGGAGAGAATGCCTCTAGAACATGGCCATCTAGCCCGAAAAAACCTACAACAACCCAGTGATCCCAGCCATGAAAGCCTTCGACAATACTTTTATTTATTTATCGTGTCAGAAGCGAATTGAGGGTAACGTAAGGTAAAAGTTGTCCTCTGACATGAAGTCCAGTCATGTCCGACTCTGGTGCTCATCTCCATTTCTATGCCCAAGAGCCGGCATTGTCCGCAGACACCTCCAAGGTCACGTGGCCATGGGCATGACTGCATGGAGTGCCCTTACCTATTGATCTACTCACATTTGCATGTTTTCGAATTGCTAGGTTGGCAGAAGCTGGGGCTAACAGCGGGAGCTCACCCCGCTCCCCGGATTTGAACCTGTGACCTTTCGGTCAACAAGCTCAGCAGCTCACTGGTTTAACCCGCTGCACCACTGTGGGCTCCAAGGTACCGTTATAATGTATTTAAAATCACACAAAAAGTTAAAAATTTGGCATGATGCTAAATGTCTTTTGACCAGAAGCTGGCCACTTGGAGTGCCTCTGGTGTTACTATAAGAAGGCCCTCCATGGTGCATGTGGCAGGGCTCAGGTTGCATTGCAGCAGGTGGTCAGTGGTTTGCTCTTCTCCACACGCGCATGTCGTGGATTCCACTTTGTAGCCCCATTTCTTAAGATTGGCTCTGCATCTTGTGGTGCCAGAGCGCAACCTGTTCAGCGCCTTCCAAGTTGCCCAGCCTTCTGTGTGCCCGGGAGGATTGAGGTTCCAGGTTTTAGCCTGCCACTTTTGGAGTCTTGTTTGCTGAGGTGTTCCCCAGCAAGTTGTACTGAGGTCATGCTACCCGTGCTCTATTCTGCCTTGATAAGACCACACCTGGAATCACACTGTGTCCAATTCTGGGCACCACAATTGAAGAAAGATATTGACAAACTGGAATGTATCCGGAGGAGGGCGACTAAAATGATCAAGGGTCTGGAGAACAAGCCCTATAAGGAGTGGCTTAAAGATCTGGGTATGTTTCGCCTGCGGAAGAGAAAGCTTATTTGTTTATTTGTTGTGTCAGAACAACCAGTCAAATTATATTACATTTCTAACAGAGCAAAGCAAACAAGCAGATTACAAAATTTGTGAGTATGAGAGTTGATTAAATGTCCTTTGACCAGTATCTGGCCACTTGGAGTGCCTCTGGTGTTGCTGCAAGAAGGTCCTCCCTTGTGCATGTGGCAGGGCTCAGGGTGCATTGCAGCAGGTGGTCAGTGGTTTGCTCCTCTCCACACTCACATGTCGAGGATTCCACTTTGTAGCCCCATTTCTGAAGGTTAGAAGAGAAAGCTGAGAGGAGACATGATGAGGACCTCACCCATATTGTGCTTCAGTCGTTATATTTATATTTTTAATGTACCAAACATGCCAAGTTTGTATGAAAATGTGACTATTTTCTGTGCTGGTCAATGACCGAAATAAATGATTTGATTTGACTTGATTTGAAGGCCATGTGTAAATATGTGAGAGGAAGTAACAGGGAGGAGGGAGCAAGCTTGCTTTGCCCTGGAAAGACTAGGACACAGTGGAGCCATGGCTCCAAACTACAGGAAAGGAGATTCCACCTGAACATGAGGAAGAACTTCCTGACTGTGAGAGCCGTTCAGCAGTGGAACTCTCTGCCTCAGAGTGTGGTGGAGGCTCCTCCTTTGTATCTATTTATTTATTTATTTATTTATTTATTTCGAGGTTTTATATACCGACCCTCTCACCTTCAAAGAGGGATTCGGACCGGTTCACAACATGTGTTAACATACAAAAAATATACAATAACAACACAATGCCACTTCATTACACGATTAAAATATCAGCACCATACACATTAAAATATTAACATCCTAGTTAAAAGAGCCAAATCGTCCAACACCATCACAATCCCATTCATCATCCTCCTTTCATGTGGGCAAAGAATTAAATCAGTTGTCAAATGCCGCGTTCCACAACCAGGTCTTTGTTAGTTTCCTGAACGTCATGAGGGAGAGGGCAGTTCTGATCTCTAATGGCAGGGAGTTCCAAAGTCGAGGGGCCACCATCGAGAAGGCCCTGTCCCTCGTCCCCACCAGCCGTGCTTGTGCAGGCGGAGGGACCGAGAGCAGGGCCCCTCCAGACGATCTTAGTGGTCTTGATGGTTCGTAGGGGAGAATACGTTCGGAGAGGTAAACAGGGCCGGAGTCGTTTAGGGCTTTATAGGTTAACACCAGCACTTTGAATTGTGCTCGGAAGCTAATCGGCAGCCAGTGGAGTTCGAGTAACAGCGGAGTGGTGTGCTCCCTGTATCCCGCACCCGTTAGTAATCTGGCTGCCGCGCGTTGTACTTGCTGCAGCTTCCGGGCAGTCTTCAGAGGCAACCCCACGTAGAGAGCGTTGCAGTAATCTAAGCGGGATGTAACCAAAGCGTGTACTACCGTGGCCAAGTCAGCCTTTCCAAGGTACGGACACAGCTGGCGCACAAGTTTTAATTGTGCGAATGCTCCCCTGACCACCGCTGAAACCTGGGGTTCCAGGCTCAGCGATGAATCCAGGAGAACTCCCAGACTGCGTACCTGTGCTTTTAGGGGGAGTGTGACCCCGTCCAACACAGGCTGTAACCCCGTACCCTGTTCGGTCTTACAACTGACCAGGAGTACCTCTGTCTTGTCTGGATTTAGTTTCAATCTGTTGTCCCTCATCCAGTCCGTGACAGCGGCCAAGCACCGGTTCATGACCTGAACAGCCTCCTTAGTGGCAGGTTGTAGGCTTTTAAACAGAGGCTGGATGACCATCTGTCGGGGGTGCTTTGAACGCGATTGTCCTGCTTCTTGGCAGAATGGGGTAGGACTGGATGATGGCCCACCAGGTCTCTTCCAACTCTAGGATTCTATGAATAATTTAATAGAAATTAATATAATACGGATACTGCCTGGTTGGGATTGTTGTTGTTGTTGTTGTTGTTGTTTCAACCCCTCCTGCCCCTTCTCCGGCCCTGGCAGCCCACTCTGCCCCATGCGTGCTTTGCTTCTGTCCAAGCGCATCCCAGTCAGTGTGCAACAGGGCCTGAAAATGTATATGTAATTTTTCAGAGGGGGGAGAGGAAGAGCCTGCAAAATGTCACTGCGCATCCTGAAGCTAATGATGTGTCGGCTGCGGCATTTTGTGTGCTCTGCCCGCATGGAGCCGGTCCAAGTGGCAGAGACCCAGGGCGCCCGGGCGTCAGAGGATGCCACTTGGGATCAGAAAGGGGGTTCGCTGAGCCGGAAGGGGCTTCCTATGGGGCAATAATAATAATAATAATAATAATAATAATAATAATAATAATAATAGGCTTTATTTGTATTCCTTCCTCTCCTAGGAGACACAGGGAAGGCTCAAAGAGGACAGAAAGGCCCATCCTTGGCACAGGTTTCCAAACTTTTCATGTTATTGCCATGCTTTTCAGACATGCATCATTTCACAACACGACAATTCAGCTTGACTAGCAAGGCAGAGGTTAAGCCAACCCCTTAGAAAAGTTTCATGCTATATATATATATATATATACACACACACACACACACACACACATATTATATAGAGAGAGGGAGGGAGAGAGGTAAGTGTGTGTGTGTGTAAAAATGCGCTGTGCATAATGAGTACCTTAAAAACAAAAGAACCAATGTATTGTCGAAGGCTTTCATGGCCGGAATCACTGGGTTGTTGTAGGTTTTTTCGGGCTAGATGGCCATGGTCTAGAGGCATTCTCTCCTGATGTTTCACCTGCATCTATGGCAAGCATCCTCAGAGGTAGTTACCTCACTACCTCTGAGGATGCTTGCCATAGATGCAGGCGAAACGTCAGGAGAGAATGCCTCTAGACCATGGCCATATAGCCTGAAAAAACCTACAACAACCCAAAAGAACCAATGAACGAAATCACACCAAATTTGGCAACAAAACGTCTCACAACACAAGGATGACCATCACTCAAAAATTATGATTTTGTCATTTGGGAGTTGTAGTTACTGGGATTTATAGTTCACCTACAATCAAAGAGCATTCTGAACACCAACAATGGGATTGAACCAAACTTGGTACACAGAACTCCCATAACCAACAGAAAACACTAGAAGGGTTTGATAGGCATTGATCTTGAGTTTTGGAGTTGTAGTTCACCGACATCCAGAGAGCACTGCACACTCAAACAATGATGGATCCAGACCAAACAGGGTAGGAATACTCCATATGCCCAAATGTAAACACAGATGGAGTTTGGGGAAAATAGACCTTGACATTTGGGAGTTGTAGTTACTGGGATTTATAGTTCACCTACAATCAAGGAGCATTCTGAACCCCACCAGCGACAGAATTGGGGCAAACTTCCCACACCCTCATGACGAACAGAACCCTCATGACCAAAAGAAATTCCTGCAACGCCTGGCAAGGGACCGCTTGTGTGTGTATGTATGTGTGTGTGTATATATATATAATCCATAGACATTTGGATGTTTCCTCTTTACACTTCTTATGCACTACAGTCGATTCTCATGTCGTTTCCTATAAAACCACTCCATGGGGTTCATCGCAAACACTATTGTCAACAGATTGTCTTTTCTTAATTAGGAAATGATCCATTTTAGTGGTAATTATTGCAATCACAGCAGCGTGTGCCAGTTCTACAGATTATAACAATATCTACACTTGAACAGCATCAACATCCCACTTCTGTAGGGATTAAACCACTTTGAAAGTTTTTAAACAGAGGCTGGATGGCCATCTGTCGGGAGGGCTTTCACTGTCTTTCTGTCTGGCCGAAGGGGGTTGGATGAGGTGCCCTCTGGGGGTCTCTTCCAGTGGAGTCTCCTTCCTTGGGTTTTTTAAACTGAGGCTGGATGACTGTCTGTTGGGAAGGCTTTGACTGTCTTCCTACCTGGCTGATGGGGGTTGGACTAGGTGCCCTTTGGGGTCCCCCTTTCCTCACTCTACTCTCTACTGCCTTTGTTTGTAGAGAGGGAAACATTTTCAGGTGGCACATTAATGTGTCACAACACAGTTTGGAAAGTTCTCCTCTATGGAGAGTTTGTGCAGCAATAGCAGCCATAGGTTTCCATTTTAGAGGCAGTGGTGTATCTGGTTTGCATTTTATTCCAGAGTTTAATGGAGCTGTCCAAGGTCCTAATAATAATAATAATAATAGTAGTAGTAGTAGTAGTAGTAGTAGTAGTAGTAGTAGTAGCAGCAGCAATATAACAACAATAATGGACTCCTAATAATAATAGTAATATAACAACAACAATAATGGACTCCTAATAATAATAGTAATATAACAACAACAATAATGGACTCCTAATAATAATAGTAATATAACAACAACAACAATAGACTCCTAATAATAATAGTAATATAACAACAACAATAATAATGAACTCCTAATAATAATGGTAATATAACAGCAACAATAATAGACTCCTAATAAGAATAGTAATATAACAACAACAATAATGGACTCCTAATAATAATGGTAATATAACAACAACAATAATGGACTCCTAACAATAATGGTAATATAACAACAACAATAATAATAGACTCCTAATAATAATAGTAATATAACAACAACAATAATAGACTCCTAATAATAATGGTAATATAACAACAACAATAATAATAGACTCCTAATAATAATAGTAATATAACAACAACAATAATAGACTCCTAATAATAATGGTAATATAACAACAACAATAATGAACTCCTAATAATAATGGTAATATAACAACAACAATAGACTCCTAATAAGAATAGTAATATAACAACAACAATAATGGACTCCTAATAAGAATAGTAATATAACAACAATAATAATAATGAACTCCTAATAATAATGGTAATATAACAACAACAATAATGGACTCCTAATAATAATAGTAATATAACAACAACAATACTAGACTCCTAATATTAATAATAATAATAATAATGTTCCCAAGTGTCAGGAAAATCCAACCAAAATTCCCCTTCTATCAATGTGTCTACCATGTAAAGTGAATGCAGTTTGACTCCACTTTTTATATGTTTCAATTATTGTTTCCATTATCATTTATCTTTCCATATCTTTCTCTTGAGGATATTTGCTTTAAGGAGTGTATGGATCTCTGGAGGGAAGGGTCTCTGTGGATTGATTCTTGGGAGGCTGTAAGTATTTGACTAAATAACAAATCGTAAGTCTTCTTGAGTCTCCAGGTTGCATCTGCACTGCATGTCGCTTCTGGTTGCTTCTGGAGCAAGAGAATCAGCCGTCTACAAAGACGTTGCCCAGGGGACGCCCAGATGTCTTGCAATCCTGCGAGGAGGCTCAAGCAGGGAGCTTTGAGATGGTTGAACAGAAGCTCTCCGAAGCTCTAGGTGCTCTTACTGCCTATTACAGGGAAAACCAGCTGATCCCTAATCCATCTAAAATGCAGACATGTGCTTTCCACCTTAAGAACAGACAAGCATCCCGAGCTCTGAGGATTATTACCTGGGAAGGAATCCCACTGGAGCATTGCAGCGCACCCAAATCCCTGGGAGTCACTCTGGACCGTGCTCTTACCTACAAGAAGCACTGCCTGAATATCCAGCAAAAAGTGGGCGCTAAAAATAATATCATACGAAAGCTGACTGGCACAACCTGGGGATCACAACCAGACACATTGAAAACACCTACCCTTGCGCTTTGCTACTCTGCTGCTGAGTATGCATGCCCAGTGTGGAACACATCTCACCACACTAAAACAGTAGATGTGGCTCTGAATGAGACATGCCACATTATCATGGGGTGCCTGTGCCCTACACCACTGGAGAAATTACACTGTTAAGCCGGTATTGCACCACCTGACATTCGCGGGGAGTAGCAGCCAATAGTGAAAGGACCAAGGCAGAGACATCTCCAGCTCATCCCTTGTTTGGATATCAGCCAATACGTCAACAACTTAAATCAAGAACTAATTTTCTAAGATTTACAGAGACACTCTCTGGAACACCCAAGCAAGCGAGAGTCCAAAAGTGGCAGGCTCAAACCCAGAACCTCAATCAATGGCTGATACCAAATGAGAGACTCCCCCCTGGGCACACAGACTTGGAAGGCGCTGAACAGACTGCGCTCTGGCACCACAAGATGCAGAGACAATCTTAGGAAATGGGGCCACAAAGTGGAATCCACGACATGCGAGTGTGGAGAAGAGCAAACCACAGACCACCTGCTGCAATGCAACCTGAGCCCTGCCACTTGCACAATGGAGGACCTTCTTGCGGCAACACCAGGGCACTCCAAGTGGCCAGATACTGGTCAAAGGACATTTAATCAACTACCAAGTTTGCAAACTTTGTGGGTTTTTTTAACCTGTTTGTTTGTTTTGTTCTATTAGAAATGTAATACAATGGTCTGGTTGCCCCTGACATGATAAATAAATATCTGCATTGCCAGTTTGGCACCCCTTTGGCTGCCATGGCTCAATGCTGTGGGGCCTCCCCAAACTATAACTCCCAGGACTCCATAGCAATCCAGTGGTGCTATATTGATGTGTCCGCAATGCCTCCCTTCTCTTTCCCTGTTTCAATGCCTTCCTTTCCGCTTTGTCTTTCTCTCATTTGGGCAGAAAGATCAGAAGCTAAATTTAGTGCAATACATTCCCTTTTGTGGAATGTATTGCCGGATGGGGTCAAGGAAGTGGCTTGCTCTGGCAGGCTTTAAAAGGCAGGACGGCTCTCTGGCCGGCTGTATTTCCAGAGTTTCCTCTCCAACATTGCTAATCCCAAATAATCCCACAGATTTTTTGCAGCTGCAGAGGGGGAGAGAGAGAACGAGAGAGAGAGAGACTATTCTGGGATCAAATCCAGCAAACCATATTTCTCTTTCTGAACAAAGCAATGGATGTTTGGCTCCTGATATTGGGAACAATATCTTCTTGGGCCTTTTTCTGACCCAAGAATCAATATCAATACACGTAATAATAATGATAAGAATACCATCAACAACAATAATATCAATAATAATAATAATAATAATAATAGTATTAATTTGCTTGGACTATCATTGTACAATATAAATACCATCAAAAGAAGATCAAAATAATAATAATAATAATAATAATAATAATAATATCAACAGCAATAGTATCAATAATACTAGTATTAATTTGCTTGGACCATCATTGTGCAATGTAAATACCATCAAAAGAAGATCAATATAATAATAATAATAATAATAATAATAATAATATCATTAACAGCAATAATGTCAATAATAATAGTATTAATTTGCTTGAACTGTGATTGTGTATAAAAATACCATCAAAAGGAGGTCAATATAATAATAATAATAATAATAATAATAATAATAATATCAACAGCAATAATATCAATAATAATAGTATTAATTTGCTTGGACTATCATTGTGCAATATAAATACCATCAAAAAATATCAATATAATAATAATAATAATAATAATAATAATAATATCAACAGCAATAGTATCAATAATACTAGTATTAATTTGCTTGGACCATCATTGTGCAATGTAAATACCATCAAAAGAAGGTCAATATAATAATAATAATATCAACAGCAATAATATGAATAATAATAGTATTAATTTGCTTGGACTATCATTGTGCAATAAAAATGCCATCAAAAGAAGATCAATATAATAATAGTAATAGTAATAATAATATCATCAATAATAATATCAATAATAACAATAGTTTTAATTTGCTTGGACTATCATTGTGCAATTAAAATACCATCAAAAGAAGATCAATATAATAATAATAATAATAATAATAATAATAATATCATTAACAGCAATAATGTCAATAATAATAGTATTAATTTGCTTGGACTGTGATTGTGTATAAAAATGCCATCAAAAGAAGATCAATATAATAATAGTAATAGTAATAATAATATCATCAACAATGATATCAATAATAACAATAGTTTTAATTTGCTTGGACTATCATTGTGCAATTAAAATACCATAATAAGTAAATAACAATAATTCTCCAACAATTTCTGACCCATATATGGTACGTTTCCCCCCTTGGAACTCTCAGGTCGCATCTACATAGTAGAGTTAGTGCAGTTTGATACCACTTTAATTCTGAAGACACAATACTTTGGAGTCATGGGAGCTGTAGTTTCTCAAAGTCTTTCGTCTTCTCTGCTGGTGCCTCACCAAAACTGCAAATCCCACGATCCCATACCATTGAGTAATGTCATTTCAAGTGGTATCAAGCTGCATTTATTGTACAGCGGAGATGAACCCAAAGGCTTGGGAGATTGGGAAGCGATAGCATTTATGATAGGATTCTGGGTGGGTGTCGCAGCCCAATCGACTGCACAGGGTTGTTGTGGAAGGAAACGAAGGAGAGGAGAGAAACGATGTGCGTTGCTCCGATACCCTTGAAGAAAAGTTGGAAGGAAAGATACAGAACCTTCCCTGGGGAAGAGGTTGTCCCAAGGGCCGGTCTAAAATAAGAGCGGGACATGTGGGACTCCAGCCGTGGGATTTGGGTGGCAAAGAACATGTAAAAATAGCCTCACGAAGATGAAAAAGACAGCAAAAATCTGTTTGTTCGTTTTGCAGACTGGCTCGAGAGCGTTTTGCAGGCTCAGGCCGCGTCTTCATCACAAATCATCATGTAAACATCTGATACGCAGGATGTATTTTCATTCACTGGACCAAATTTGATACAAGTACCCGATACGCCCAAATTTGAATGCTGGTGGTGTTTGGAGGGAGGTTGATTTTGTCATTTGGGAGTTGTAGTTGCTGGGATTTATAGTCCACCTACAATCAAAGAGCATTCTGAAAGCCATCAACGGTGGAATTGAACCAAACTGGGCACACAGAACTCCCATGACCAACAGAAAATACTGGAAGGGTTTGGTGGGCATTGGCATCGAGTTTTGGAGTTGTAGTTCACCTACATCCAGAGAGCAGTGTGCACTCGAACAATGATAGATCTGGACCAAACATAGCACAAATATGCAATATGCCCAGTTGTGGAGTTTGGGGAGAATAGACCTCGACATTTGGGAGTTGTAGTTGCTGGGATTTATAGTTCACCTACAATCAAAGAGCATTCTGAACTCCACCAAGGATGGAATTGAACCCAACTTGGCCCACAGAACTCCCATGACCAACAGAAAATACTGGAAGGGTTTGGTGGGCATTGGCATCGAGTTTTGGAGTTGTAGTTCACCTACATCCCGAGAGCACTGTGGACTCAAACAATGATAGATCTGGACCAAACATAGCACAAATATGCAATATGCCCAGTTGTGGAGTTTGGGGAGAATAGACCTCGACATTTGGGAGTTGTAGTTGCTGGGATTTATAGTTCACCTACAATCAAAGAGTATTCCGAACTCCACCAAGGATGGAATTGAACCCAAATTGGCACACAAAACTCCCATGACCAACAGAAAATACTGCACTTTGTTGTATTTATATATTATTGTACTTGCATATATGCTGTAAACTGACCTGAGTCCCTCGTTGTGGTGAGAAGGCCGGTATAGAAAACTTCTAAATAAATAATAAATAAATAAAATACTGGAAGGGTTTGGTGGGCATTGACCTTGAGTTTTGGAGTTGTAGTTCACCTACATCCCGAGAGCACTGTGGACTCAAACAATGATGGATCTGGACCAAGCTAGGCATGAATACTCAAGATGCCCAAATGTGAACACTGGTGGAGTTTGGGGGAAATAGACCTTGACATTTAGGAGTTGTTGCTGGGATTTATAGTTCACCTACAATCCAAGACCATTCTGAACTCCATCAACGATGGAATTGAACCAAACTTGGCATCCAGAATGCCCATGACCAACAGAAAATACTGGAAGGGTTTGGTGGGCATTGAGACCATGAGTTTTGGAGTTATAGTTCACCTACATCCAGAGAGCACTGTGGATTCAAACATTGATGGATCTGGACCAAACTTGGCATGAATACTCAATAGGCCCAAATGTGAACACTGGTGGAGTTTGTGGGAAATAGATCTTGACATTTGGGAGTTGTTGCTGGGATTTATAGTTCACCTACAATCAAAGAGCATTCTGAACCCCACCAATGAAAGAATTGGGCCAAACTTTCCACACAGGACCACCATGCCTTGAAGGGACTCGCTGGCACGAGCCTCCCTCCAGCCTTGCATGCTCTCCCTCGCCCGCACATGTGCACGCGTGCTCTCCCCTCCATGCTTGGAGTCTCAGAAAGAGCCCTCCCCTTGGCTGAGAGGCCGGCCAATCAGAGGGGACGAGGGCTTTTGGTGGGACGATTTGCTGTTTCCCAAAAGAGAAGGACAGGTGGAGAGATCTTCATCCTTCTCTGCCAAAGGGCTTCCCAAAACCATCAGAAATATGATCTTGGGAAGACCCCTCTGAAACCCACTCACGACTCTCAACCAGGGGTCCCGACCCCCAAGTTGAGAAATGCTGGACTAGGAGAAGGCACTGAAAAGATATTCAGACCCTTGTCCAGTGTATGGACTAAACAATGCCTTGTAAAGTTGTGGTGTCAATGCTCGATTGGTGGAATACATTGAGACAGAAAACCATGAGACTGGATTGAGGTTGCCATCCTTTTAATGAAGAGGCCAACCATCAACACTGTCTTTCGATTGCCTTCGTAGTAGTCAAGACGCACTCGCCAACCTATATTTGCATCTTTACAAACACAAAAATGAAGAGAACACTTTTTTTCCAGAGCTCATTCGGTTAGATGGAGTTGGCTCACAATTCCCATCAGCCTCTTCCAGCAAGGCCAATGGTCAGGAGTTATGGGGAGTGGCTAGAAGCAATTCCTCATTGTGTATCATTGTAAGGGTTTGTGGAGTATTGTGAGCTGTGAAACTGAAGATGTGACGTGGTAGAGTCACCAAAATAAGGAAAAGTATATACAAAAGCTTTAATTCCTGAGCCTAACCTTGTTATATGCATCCACTTGATGTCATTGGAGGGAAGACACCCAATGCCCTTCTCCATGAGTGCATCTATACTCGAGAATTAATCCAGTTTGATGCCACTTTAACTGCCGGGGCTCCCTATAATGGAATCTTGGGAGCTGTAGTTTGAGGAGACCATCAGCCTTCTCTCTCAAAGAGGGCTAGTTCCTCACCAAACTAAAATTCCCGTGATTTGATAGCACTGGGCCACGGTGGTTAAACTGGTATCAAAGTGCATTAATTCTACAGTGGGAATGCACCCCATGGGTCTCTCCCTGGCTTTTATAGCACCATCCCATGAAATATTGAGATTCTCTGCTAGAGAGCTCTAGTGTCGTGAACGACAAATCCCAGGATGTTGTCATCTGTGGCTACTGAAGTGATACGCAGCATGCGGGAAGTGAAAGAAGACCGACCATGCTTTTGTAAACAATGGGCTCCATCATGTCAGGAAAGACAGATTTTGTTTGAGGATGGGGAAAGGGAAGGATGGATGGATAAAAGGAAGGAAGGGGGAGGGGGAGGGGGAGGGGGAGGGGGAGGGGGAGGGGGAGGGGAAAGAAGGAGATAAAAAAAGGAAGGAAAGGGAAGGTAAAGGAAGGAAAGGAGGGAAGGGAATAAGAAAAGACGGAAGGATGGATGGATGGATGGAAGGAAGGAAGGAAGGGAAGAAAGAAAGAAAGAAAGAAAGAAATGAAAGAAGAAAAGGAAAGGAAAAGGAAAGAAGGATAGAAGGAAGGAAGAAAAGAAATGAAGGGAAGAAGAAAAGATAGACAGAAGGAAGGAAGGAAGGAAGGAAGGGAAGAAATGAAAGAAGGAAAGGAAAGGAAATGAAAGGAAAGGAAAGGAAAGGAAAGGAAAAAGGATGGGAGGGGGGAGGGAGGGGGGAGGGAAGGAAGGAAGGAAGGAAGGAAGGAAGGGAAGAAAGAAAGAAAGAAAGAAAGAAAGAAAGGGAAAGGAAAGGATAGAAGGAAGGAAGAAAAGAAATGAAGGAAGGGAAGAAGAAAAGATAGACAGAAGGAAGGAAGGAAGGAAGGAAGGAAGGAAGGAAGGAAGGAAGGAAGGGAAAAAGGAAGAAATGAAAGAAGGAAAGGAAAGGAAAGGAAAAAGGATGGGAGGGAGGGAGGGAGGGAGGGAAGGAAGGAAGGAAGGAAGGAGGGAAGAAAGGAAGGAAGGAAGGGAAGAAGGAAAGAAGGAAAGAAGGAAAAAAGGGAAGGGAAGGAAAGGAAAGAAGGAAGGGTGGATTGATGGAAGGGAGGGAGGGAGGAAAGAAGAAAAGAAAGAAGGAAGGAAGGACAGAAAGGGTAGAAGGAAAGGAAAGAAGGATGGATGGAAGGAAGTAAAGGGAGGGAGGGAGGAAGGAACGGAAGAAGAAAAGATGGAAGGAAGAAAGGAAGGAAGGGAGGAAGGAAAAGAAGGAAGAGGGAAAAGAAGGAAGGAAGGGGAAAAGGAAGGAATGGAAATAAGGATTCAACTTAAGTTTTTAAAGAGTGGGTGGCAAAGAAGGGGGCCCACATTGCAAAGAGCCGAGATCCCCAAAGGGGAGGGGTTCTGAGAGGCGGGGGTTTGGTAAGGATTAGGCCGTGATCTATTAATAACCGGCCTGCCGGGCCCTGGGGAGAAGCGCCGCGGCAGATGGCTCTGGCAGGGAACCCTCTGCGACGCCAAGCGGGCACAGCGCAATCCGCCTGCCGCTCCCCATTCATGCCAGAAATTAAACCCAATTAGTTGATGATGCCGCCGCAGCCGCTTCCGCCACCGCCTCCTCCTGTGCGGAGCATTAACCGCTTCCACCTCTCAAATGGAATCGCACATCATCTCAGGATCTTCTCCATCACCGGCATCAGTAGTGTGAGCAACATGTAGATCTTTATACATTGGATGACAAGTCCTATCCGCCTGCTAATTGGAGTTGATGGAAGATGTAGTCCAACACATTTGGAAGAAGACTTAGCATCAGAACCCAGACACTTACCCCATTTGGTTTAGTTCAAAGGATCCATTTGGGATTATTAAATGCTATGTCCCATTCTCAGTTTTATACTATGCATCCCTGGAGAGGGTTGCGACCCTACGGCCAATTCCTGGGCATCAGAAACTACAAATCCCAGCGTTCCAGGCCATGCATCTGCTGGGAGTTGTAGTCCAGCAAGGCCTAGGAAGCTATAGCACTCCCACTCCTGTTTGTATACTGAGTGCGTCTAATGTTATTCAGTGCGGCTGGACAATGTTTACTTTCCACAAGATGCTCTGCATATCAATAAATTAACGCTACACAAAGGGCGTCAGCTTAGCCATGAGCCTAATAGAGTCGCCCTGTGTTTCCACTTAGTGTCCAAATATAATTTGGTCCCAACAGACGTGAACAGTGTCCACGAAAGTGGCCCCTTCGCTGCTCCATTGACTTTGAGGTATTGAGTCCACGGGTCTTTGTCCAGAAGCCCAGGTTACTGTACGGTGCATGCTATAAGAGAAGGATAAAAAAGATGGGGCTTTTAGTTAGCATTCAAATACATTCACATTAATAATAATAATAATAATAATAATAATAATAATAATAATGTTTATTTATAACCCGCCACCATCTCCCCAAAGGGGACTCAGGGTGGCTAACATGAGGCCGAGCCCAAAATAATACAACATAATAAACACACAATAACAAAATACATCAGAACAAAATATGAAATAAGTTGCCATCATCATTGATTTTGCAAACCAGCATCCGTGTCTTTGTGGCGGAGGAGGAGGACTTTGTTAATCCAAGGGAAACCATGACATACATGTAGGAAACATATATCGCTGGCCTCCCGTGGCTGGTTACCTCGTTTGACTCTTTGGGGGCTCAAGAGCTTATCGCAGATGAAGGATTAAAATAATCATCGTCGGCATCGTCATCATCATCATAAAAAGGCCTCCGGAGAGACTCCCCCCCCCCCTTGAAAAATGTGAGGCTCCAAAATAAACCGTAATCGCTTCTCTTCTTCCTTTACTATATTGGCTCCTGGGGGACAATAATCTTCTTGGAAACGTGTAGATAACTAATTAGAAGGAACTAGCTCCTTGTAATTAACCAAGGCATAACCAACTGAGAGAAAATTAGAGAAAGGCACATAGAAGTGACGGTATGCGTGTCAGAGAGAGGGAATGAAAGAAGGAAAATAAAGAAAGTAGATCACATGGCAAAAGAAAGAAAGAAAGAGAAAGAAAGAAAGAAAGGAATATAGAAAAAGAAAGAAAAAGAAGGAAAGAGAGAGAGAGAGAGAGAGAGAGAGTAGGGGAGAGAAAGTGTATGTGAGAGATACAAAAAGAAAGAAAAAGAAAGAAATGAATGAATAAAGAAAAAGAAAGGAAGAGAAGGAAAGAGAGAGAGAGCAGGGGAGAGAAGGTGTATGTGAGAGATACAGAAAGAAAGAAAAAGAAAGAAAGGAATAAAGAAAAAGGAAGGAAGAGAAGGAAAGAGGGAGCGAGAATAGGGGAGAGAAAGTGTATGTGAGAGAAAAAGGAAGAAAGAAAGAAAGAAAGAAAGAAAGAAAGAAAGAAAGAAAAAGAAAGGAATAAAGAAAAAGAAAGAAAGAGTAGGAAAGAAAGAGAGAGTAGGGGAGAGAAAGTGTATGTGAGAGATACAGAAAGAAAGAAAGAAAGAAAGAAAGAAAGAAAGAGAAAGAAAGGAATAAAGAAAAAGAAAGAAAGAGTAGGAAAGAAAGAAAAAAAGAGAGAGAGTAGGGGAGAGAAAGTGTATGTGAGAGATACAGAAAGAAAGAAAGAAAGAAAGAAAGAAAGAAAGAAAGAGAAAGAAAGAGAAAGAAAGGAATAAAGAAAAAGAAAGAGAAGGAAGAAAAGAAAGAAAAAAGAGAGAAAGAGTAGGGGAGAGAAAGTGTATGTGAGATACAGAAATAAAGAGAAAGAAAGGAATAAAGAAAAAGAAAGAGAAGGAAAGGTAGAAAGAAAGAGAGAGAAGGAGAGTAGGGGGAGAAAGTGTATGTGAGAGATACAGACATACAGACAGAAAGAAAGAAAGAAAGAAAGAAAGAAAGAAAGGGAAAGAGAAAGAAATAGAAGAAAAGAAAGGTAGCGAGAGAAAAAGTAGGGGAGAGAAAGTGTATGTGAGAGATACAGAAAGAAAGAAAGAGAGAGAGAGAGAGAGAGAAGGAAGGAAGGAAGACAGAGAGACAGAGAGAAAGAAAGAGAAAGAAAGTGTATGTGAGTAAGAAAGAAAGAAGGAAGGAAGGAAGGAAAGAAAGAAAGAAAGAAAGAAAGAAAGAGAGAAAGAAAGAAGAGTATGTGAGAGATACAGAAAGAAAGAAAGAAAGAAAGAAAGAAAGAAAGAAAGAAAGAAAGAAAGAAAGAAAGAAAGAGAAAAAAAGAAAAAGAGAGTAGGGGAGAGAAAGAAAGAAAGAAAGAGAGAGAGAGAGAGAGAAAATGAAAGAAAGAAAAAGAAAGAGTAGGGGAAAGAAAGTGTATGTGAGAGATCCAGAAAAAAGAAAGAGTTAAAAAGAGAGAAAGCAAGAAAGAAAGAAAAAGAAAGAGATAAAAAGAGAGAAAGCAGGAAAGAAAAAAAAGAAAGAAAGAAAGAATAAGGGAGAGAAAGTGTATGTGCGAAAGAAAGAAAGAAAGAAAGAAAGAAAGGAATAAAGAAAAAGAAAGAAATAGAAAGAGGGAGAGAGAGTAGGGGAGGGAAAGTGTATGTGAGGGATACAGAATGAATGAATGAATTAATGAAAGAAAGAAAGAAAGAAAGAAAGGGAAAGAGAGAGAGAAGGAAGGAATAAAGAAAAAGAAAGAGCAGGGGAGAGAAAGTGTAAGTGATAGATACAGAAAGAAAGGAAGCAAGAAAGGAAGGAAGGAAGGAAAAAGAAAGGAATGTATTAGATGCATATAAGTTGTTTATGTGTTATGATAAAGAGTTTTGGATGGTGTGATTTTAATTGATGTTTTCATAGTAATTGTTTATTTGATATATGTGTGTATGGCATCAAATTGCTGCCTATTGTGAGGCCGCTTGGAGTCCCCTCCAGGGTGAGAAAGGCGTGAGATAGATAGAGAAAGAAGAAGGGTTGAAGGAGTGAAGGTGTTGTGTGCAAATGCCTCTGCGTGGCAGCACGGAGCAGTATATGTGCTGTATATAGAGGTGTGCAAGTGATGGAGGGCGGACACAGACCCACACCTCCTGAAGCGTGCCACGTCCCGGGTGCCCACTCAGGTCTGTTCTCCCCATCCTGCGGCCAGCGTGAAGCCAAGTCAGAGCCATTCACGTCTCGGCTGACGTTAAAGGGCCTTTGGGACCCCCGCCTGCCCAAAGACACCGCCCCCCTGTGATCCCTCAAGCGTGCAAGCACCGGGATGGATGGACACTCTCCCGCCTTGCCCAAGCCCCCCGCATTCTTTCATATCAATAGATCTTCTGCTCTAACGGTGATGTGTTTTGATGTCCAGCACCTAAAATATACCAAAACTCCCAGAGAAGCTTGGAACTAAATCATAGAATCATAGACTCATAGAGTTTGAAGAGACCTCATGGGCCATCCAGTCCAACCCCCTGCCAAGAAGCAGGAAAATTGCATTGAAAGCACCCCCGACAGATGGCCATCCAGCCTCTGTTTAAAAGCTTCCAAAGAAGGAGCCTCCACCACACTCCGGGGCAGAGAGTTCCACTGCTGAACGGCTCTCACAGTCAGGAAGTTCCTCCTTATGTTCAGATGGAATCTCCTTTCTTGTAGTTTGAAGCCATTGTTCCGCGTCCTAGTCTCCAAGGAAGCAGAAAACAAGCTTGCTCCCTCCTTTTTGTGGCTTCCTCTCACATATTTATACATGGCTATCATATCTCCTCTCAGCCTTCTCTTCTTCAGGCTAAACATGCCCAGCTCCTTAAGCCGCTCCTCATAGGGCTTGTTCTCCAGACCTTTGATCATTTTAGTCGTCCTCCTCTGGACACATTCCAGCTTGTCAATATCTCTCTTGAATTGTGGTGCCCAGAATTGGACACAATATTCCAGGTGTGGTCTAACCAAGGCAGAATAGAGCATGGGGAGCATGACTTCCCTAGATCTAGACACTAAGCTCCTATTGATGCAGGCCAGAATCCCATTGGCTTTTTTTGCCGCCACATCACATTGTTGGCTCATGTTTAACTTGTTGTCCACGAGGACTCCAAGATCTTTTTCACACGTACTGCTCTCGAGCCAGGCATTGTCCCCCTGGCTTAGAACTAAATCAAGTTCTTGTTATGCATGTATTTTGCACATCCAGAGCTCTCTGACTCTCGTTGAAAATGTGGCTGGACCAAACTTAGCACATAACGACCTACTTTAGGTATACGTTGGAACTGACCAAGGATGTTAGGAATTGTAGTTCACCCATACCCAAAGAGCACTATGAAGGCAACCAACAATGATTGGCATGCATACCCAACATGATTGGCTTTAAATACTGGAGAGGAAAATTGAGCCAGGATTATAGGAGTTGTAGTTCACATCACATCCAGAGAGTCGTGTGAACGTCACCAATGATAGATCTGGACCAAACTTGGCACACATACCCAACATGACCAACTATAAACATGGGTGGAGTTTGAGGGGAATTGAACTGGGATGATGGGAGTTGTAGTTCACATTGGACACGATAAATAAATAAATCCTCACCATCCTCCTCAAGTCACCCAACTAGTGGGCCTCCAAGTTGTGAACAACATAAAACTGTGCCATAATCACACCATTCAAAATCCATTCTTATCTTAATGGATTTTGTGATGAGAATGCAGCCACCAAAAGATGGATGAAACTGGAGGAAAATCTACATGAGAGTTGCAAATAAGAACAAAACAAAACAAAACAAAAGCAAAGATCCAAGAGTGATCCGAAATCTGCCTCGGAAGTCGTTGTGAAGGCTTCCTGAATGAGATGGGGGGACACTCAACGACAATGGCGCTCAGCCCGGATTAAGGCAAAATCAGGTATCATTTGCAGGCTCGCAGACACACTCACTTCGAGATGCAATTGACCTAATTCCCCTCCCACCGAAAACAGCCATATGGATGCAAAGGGGTCACCTCAGATGAACTACGGGGGAATGGGACGGAATTAAATGCAAAGTGGGGACGGAAGGGTCCATGCCAAGCTTGGAAATTGCAGCCATCCTTCCACATTGGTGGGATTTCATTATTCGTGGGTCTGATTATTCGCAGATTTGATTGTAAATGTTTCTCTGGGAATCTTTAGGTTTTCCAGTGTGGACTGTACAGTCAAATTATGGCAGATTATGGCTATGAAGTCACACCAGACATGATAGGGTTGTTGCTCCTTCCTTCCCTCTCTTTTTCCTATCTCTTTCTTTCTTTCTTTTCCTTCCTTCCTTCCTTCCATCCATCTTCCTTTCATCTTCCTTCCTTCCACCTTCCTTTCATCTTCCTTCCTTCCATCTTCCTTTTATTTTCCTTCCTTCCTTCCACCTTCCATCCTTCCACCTTCCATCCTTCCTTTCACCTTCCTTCCTTCCATCCATCCATCCATCTTCTATCACTCCTTTCATCTTCCTTCCTTTCATCTTCCTTCCTTCCATTTTCCATTCTTCCTTTCATCTTCCTTCCATCTTTCCTCCATCTTCCTTCTTTCCTTTCATCTTTCTTTCATCTATGTGCAATAGTCGTCCAATGTTTACATATGTTGTTTTAATGTTGTCATGTGCCTTCACGTCATTTTCCTCCTTTTTCCTACCACTTTCCTTCTTTCCTTCCTTCCTTCCTTAATTCCATCCATCCATCTTCCTTTCGACTTCTTTCCTGCCATCTTCCTTTAATCTTCCTTCCTTCCTTTAATCTTCCTTCCTTCCATCCATCTTTCTTTCATCTTCCTTCCTTCCTTCCTTCCTTCCTTCCTTCCTTCCTTCCTTTCATCTTTCTTTCATCTATGTGCAATAGTTGTCCAATGTTTACATGTTGTTTTAATGTTATTGTGTGCCTTCAGCTCATTTTCCTCCTTCCTTCCCTCTCTTTTTCCTACTTCCTTCCTTCCTTCCATCCATCCATCTTCCCTTCATCTTCCTTCCTTTCTTCCTTCCTTCTTCCTTTCATCCTTTCATCCATCCATCCATCTATCTATCTTCCTTTCGGTTTCTTTCCTTCCTTCTTCCTTTCTTCTTCCTTCCTTTCATGTATGGATCTATGTGCAAAAGTTGTCTAAAACAACACATGTTTTAAATTGTGGTTTAATTGCTTTTAATTGTTATTGTTGTTTGGGATGCATCTGCACTGTAGAATTAACACAGTTCCATTCCCCTTTGGCTGCCCTTGGCTCAACACTATGGGATCCTGGGAGTTGTAGCTTTGCAAGCCTTCTCTGCCAGATGCAGATTCCAGGATCCCCGAGCGTTGAGCCAGGGCAGTGAAAGTGGAATCGAACTGCATTAACTCTGCCGCGCAGATGCCTCCACGGAGGTTGCAAATCCCAACCATAAGAAATTGCCAGTATAGGGAAAGTTCCAAGTGCGAATGGAAGAGAGGCTGGAGGGCAGAGATAACCTTGCCATGGCCTTCCATGCTCAAGAGAGGAACTTTGGGCGAAAAAGCACCCGGAGAGACAAGATCAGACTCACAGCTCCGCACAGAATCCGACATCCCTTCCTTGCCGATGGTTTCTGCTTCCCATTGGGACTCCTTCATCTGTAAGAAGAAAAGGAGGAGAAGGTTCACGACACCAGATCTCTATGAGTAAGAACGCTCTGCCGGATCTGGAAAGCGAGATATTTCATCTTGTATTCTATTTATTTATTTATTATCTATTTATTTATAGCATTTTCTACCCCGCTCTTAGCAATTAATTAATCAAATGATCATAACAGTCATTAAAACAGTCATTAAAACAATACGCAGTCCACAAACCCACTGATAGAACAATAAAACCGTATCCTCATATATATTGTATTGCCAGTCTATTTCCAGTCAAAGTACTGCTTTATGTTTATTGTCCTAAAGCCTGGTCCCAAAACCAAGATTTTAATTTCTTCCTGAATGCCAGGAGGGATGGGGTCGATCGTATTTCATTTGGAAGTGAATTCCATAGGCGGGGGGCTACAGCCGAGAAGGCCCTGTCTCTCGTCCCCACCAATTGCGTTTGCGATGGTGGGAGCGAGAGCAGGGCCTCCCCGGATGATCTTAAGTTACGAGGTGGGACGTAGAGGCAGATGTGTTCGGACAAGTAAACTGGGCCAGAACCGTATAGAGCTTTATAGGTCAAAACCAGCACTTTGAATTGAGCTCGGAAGTGGAAGGCAGCCAGTGGAGCTGACACAACAAGGGGGTGGTATGTTCCCTGTATGTAGCTCCTGTTAGTAATCTGGCTGATGCCCAAACTGTCCGAACTGTCTTCAAAGGCAGCCCCACGTAGAATGCGTTGCAGTAATCTATTTGGGATGTGACCAGAGCGTGGACCACCGTGGCCAGATCAGACTTCCCAAGGTACGGGCACAGTCTTAAATGTGCAAAAGCTCCCCTGGCCACCACCGAAACCTGGGATTCCAGGCTCAGCGATAAGTCCAGGATCACTCCCAAGCGATGAGTCCAAAGATCACTCCCACTATCATCAAAGTGCAGGGCTTCAAGGTCAGGCAGAGGAGCCAGAAACTTCAACATTAGATAAGTTGCAGTTATTTAATTATTGTTTTATTTTTCATTATTTATTTATTTAATGTTGCAGGTATTTAATTACTAATAATTATTAGAAAACGAGATATTTCATCTTGTATTCTATCATCTATCCATAAGCACACTTACTGCAATCCCATACTAAAACCAATGGCTCCTCACAGGTAAACTGCCTCCGAAACTGGAGGTGTTGAAGATGGGTTCATGGATAGTTTAGAGGGGATTGTAGGATTTTCTGGGACATGAAATGATGAAGATTCAAGTCAGGGAACTGATGGTTCTCTCTGCGAGAAACCTGACTTGGAAAATGCAGGGCTTCAAGGTCAGGCAGAGGAGCCAGAAACTGCAACATTAGATAAGTTGCATTTATTTATTTATTTATTTATTTAATACTTTATTTTTTAATTATTTATTCATTTATTTATTTAATGTTGCAGTTATTTAATTACTAATAATTATTATATAATTAGATAATTCCTAAAATTTCCAAGCATGCTGTCACTTATCGTTTGTATATGTCGCGATCCACTGTACCTTTATCTGTTCTTTCAGGTATTCTGCTCGTCCCATCAGCGTCTGGATCTGCCAAAACAAAACCCCAAAGTGTCATCCATGCAAGATGTCATGCATGGATGATATTCCCTTGGAAAATAAGGATCTATGGAGACACAATGCCGCAAAACCTACCGTATGCTGGTGACCCACCCTGTACAACAGGACTCTGTTTTCTGAATTGCAACAGAAATAGGAATTATTGCTCCAGGGAAGGAGGAGACACTTACTTCAGCATGCAGCAACTCCCGCCGTCTCCCTGTTGGTTCAGCTGGAGATCGAGGAGAATAAAGGAAGTTAGAAAATGGATGCCATCTCTACGCAGATGATGCCCAACTCTACTACTCCTTTCCACCTAATTCAAAGGAAGCCCCTCAGGTGCTGGACGAGTGCCTGGCTGCTGTGGCTGTCTGGATGAGGAGGAATAAGCTGAGGATCAATCCCGACAAGACAGAGGTCCTCCTGGTCAATTGTAGGCCAGATCGGGGTATAGGGTGGCAACCTGTGCTGGATGGGGTTGCACTCCCCCTGAAGTCACAGGTCCACAGCCTGGGTGTCCTCCTGGACTCATCACTGACGCTTGAAGCTCAGGCGTCGGTGGTGGCCAGGAGGGCTTTCGCATAATTAAGACTAGTCCATACCTCATGAAGTCGGATCTGGCCAGGATGGTCTACACCTTAATCACCTCCAGATTGGATTACTTTAATTCACTCTACATGGGCTGCCCTTGAAAACGGCTCGAAAATTTCAATTAGTTCAATGGGTGGCAGCCTGGTTACTAACTGGAGCAACATACAGAGAGCGGTCAACTCTCCTGTTTAAGGAGCTCCATTGACTGCAGTTCACTTTCCGGTCCCAATTCAAGGTGCAGGTTCTTACCTACAAAGCCCTGAATGGTTTGGGACCCACCTACCTGCGTGACCGCATCTCTGTTTACAAACCCACTCGATCTCTTCGATCACCTGGAGAGGCCCTGCTCTTGCTCCTGCCCCTTTGCAGGCACAATTGGTGGGGACGAGGGAGAGAGCCTTCTCTGTGGTGGCCCCCTGACTCTGGAACTCACTCCCCAAGGATATCAGGCAAGCACCCACATTGGCAGTCTTTAGGAGGAGCCTGAAAACGTGGTTGTTCCAGTGTGCCTTCCCTGGATAAAGGAAACAATGCCCTGCAAAATGTCCTCAGAAGCAATTTATCTACCTGTTGGGTTGATCTCCCTACATTACCCTTTAAAACCCCCCCAGCTTAAATATACCCTACCTCTGTTCACGCCCAATATTTATTTTAAAATTTTAATCTATTACAGCCGGCCCGGTTTAAATTTTTGTGTGCTATTGTTTATATGTGAGTTATATTAATTGTACTGTTTTATTTGCTTGCCGTTTTGTTGTTTACTGATGTGTTGTTGGGCTTGGCCTCATGTAAGCCACCCTGAGTCCGATATAAATAAAGTTTATTATTATTATTATTATTATTATTATTATTATTAATGTTGTATATTTGGTTTATTGTAATTGTTGGGCTTGGCCTCATGTAAGCCGCCCCAAGTCCCCTTGGGGAGATGTTGGTGGGGTATGAATAAAGATTATATTATTATTATTATTATTATTATTATTATTATTATTATTATGCTTGGCCTCATGTAAGCCGCCCGAGTCCCCTTGGGGAGATGTTGGTGGGGCATGAATAAAGTTTATTATTATTATTATTATTATTAATGTTGTATATTTGGTTTATTGTAATTGTTGGGCTCGGCCTCATGTAAGCCACCCCGAGTCCCCTTGGGGAGATGGTGGTGGGGTATGAATAAAGATTATTATTATTATTATTATTATATATTGTATATTTGATTTATCGTAATTGTTGGGCTCGGCCTCATGTAAGCCACCCTGAGTCCCCTTGGGGAGATGTTGGTGGGGTATGAATAAAGATTATTATTATTATTATTATTATTATTATTATTTTTATATATTGTATATTTGATTTATCGTAATTGTTGGGCTCGGCCACATGTAAGCCACCCCGAGTCCCCTTGGGGAGATGTTGGTGGGGTATGAATAAAGATTATTATTATTATTATTATTATTATTATTATATATTGTATATTTGATTTATCGTAATTGTTGGGCTCGGCCTCATGTAAGCCACCCCGAGTCCCCTTGGGGAGATGGTGGCGGGGTATGAATAAAGATTATTATTATTATTATTATTATTATTATTATTATTATATATTGTATATTTGGTTTATTGTAATTGTTGGGCTTGGCCTCATGTAAGCCGCCCCGAGTCTCCTTGGGGAGATGGTGGTGGGGTATGAATAAAGATTATTATTATTATTATTATTATATATTGTATATTTGATTTATCGTAATTGTTGGGCTCGGCCTCATGTAAGCCACCCCGAGTCCCCTTGGGGAGATGTTGGTGGGGTATGAATAAAGATTATTATTATTATTATTATTATTATTATATATTGTATATTTGATTTATCGTAATTGTTGGGCTCGGCCTCATGTAAGCCACCCCGAGTCCCCTTGGGGAGATGGTGGCGGGGTATGAATAAAGATTATTATTATTATTATTATTATTATTATTATTATATATTGTATATTTGGTTTATTGTAATTGTTGGGCTTGGCCTCATGTAAGCCGCCCCGAGTCTCCTTGGGGAGATGGTGGCGGGGTATAATGTGTATTATTATTATTATTATTATTATTATTATTATTATTTATGTTGTATATTTGGTTTGCTGTAATTGTTGGGCTTGGCCTCATGTAAGCCGCCCCGAGTCCCCTTGGGGAGATGGTGGCGGGATATAAATAAATATTATTATTATTATTATTATTATTATTATTATTATTATGCACCCAAACATGAGAGTTAATACAAAGCCATGCCTCCAAAAAACCCCGCTTACCAGCCAACATGAGCAGCAGTTCACCTAGGCTTTGCTGATACAGATCAAGGGTTTCGCCATCATCCTTGCCTTCCTCCTCCTAGAACAAGAGACAACCGAGTTGCATCTGCACTGTAGAATTAATGCAGTTTGCTATCACTTTAACTGCCATGGCTCAAGGCAATGGGCGTTTGTGCTTTCGCAAGGTCTTTCGCCTTCTCTGCGAAAGAGTGCTAGTGCATTACCAAAGTGCAATCCCATGGAGTCATGGTGGTGAAAGTGGCGTGAAACTGCGTTAATTCTACAGTGTAGATGCATCCACCACAAAAAGATTTATTGTCAAGTGCAAAAACCAAGGCACGGAGAAATACCGTTCGCATTCGAGAGATGCCTGGAGAGAAAGTATGAATCCATTTTGCAATATACCGTACGTAACATTAAAACCCACAAATATGGAGAGTTGGTTACGATACAGTTTCTGAGTCCCATTCAAACATATATATTTGGTATTCATCAAATAAACAAGTAAACAAATTGCTAAAGCAAGGAATTTTGGAAGAAGAAAGTCTTTTTAAGACTGTGTTTGATGTAGTTTAATACATTTTACTGGTTTTAACTGTGTATTTAGTGCTTAGTTCTATTGCAATGTTTGTATGCTTTGGATTTTAATTTACATACTGTATTATTTAGAGTATTAACTGCTTTGAGTCTCCTTTGGGGTAGAAGTGCTACTAAATAATAATAATAGGGCTTGCAATTCAACTCTGTCCCCAACCTAAGGGCTGACCTTAGCGACAGCAGCAGATGCGACTTCCAGAGCGGCGTAAAGGCGCGGCTTGTCCTTGGACATTTCTGCAATAAGACGGAAAACACGCATGAAAATGGGCTCTGTCCTTCTTCATGTGCTCATCCAGACCATGGGAAGAATATGCCCTTATGTAGAATGAGCAATCCATAATATTCCGCACAAGCCACACTGTACATATTAATACAGTCGGACACTGCCTTAACCACCCTGGCTCCATGCTATGGGGATCCTGGGAGTTATAGTTTTACAAGGGCTTTCCCCTTCTCTGCCAAAGAATCCCATAATTCTGTTGCATTGAACCGGAGCTGTTAACTTGTTGTCCTCGTGGACAACAAGTTAAACATGAGCCAACAATGTGATGTGGCGGCAAAAAAAGCCAATGGGATTTTGGCCTGCATCAATAGGAGCATAGTGTCTAGATCTAGGGAAGTCATGCTACCCCTCTATTCTGCTTTGGTTAGACCACACCTGGAATATTGTGTCCAATTCTGGGCACCACAATTCAAGAGAGATATTGACAAGCTGGAATGTGTCCAGAGGAGGGCGACTAAAATGACCAAGGGTCTGGAGAACAAGCCCTACGAGGAGCGGCTTAGGGAACTGGGCATGTTTAGCCTGAAGAACAGAAGGCTGAGAGGAGATATGATAGCCATGTATAAATATGTGAGAGGAAGCCACAGGGAGGAGGGAGCAAGCTTGTTTTCTGCTTCCTTGGAGACTAGGACGCGGAACAATGGCTTCAAACTACAAGAGAGGAGATTCCATCTGAACATTAGGAAGAACTTCCTGACTGTGAGAGCCGTTCAGCAGTGGAACTCTCTGCCCCGGAGTGTGGTGGAGGCTCCTTCTTTGGAAGCTTTTAAGCAGAGGCTGGATGGCCATTTGTCAGGGGTGATTTGAATGCAATATTCCTGCTTCTTGGCAGGGGGTTGGACTGGATGGCCCATGAGGTCTCTTCCAACTCTTTGATTCTATGATTCTATGAATGTGGACTCAAACCACATTTATTCCACAGTGCAGATTCACCCTGAGTGAAATCTCTTGAAAGAGAATGCTTCCTATTTTCAGCTCAAGTTCATTGAAAATAAATAACAGTAATGAATTATTATTATTTGAAACACAACAAGATGAGTCCACAGCAGACCCTCTGCTGGGTGTTGTATTGGATCCCACATCGGACCCTTCCCAAGTGTCTATGACTATGTGATGTATTGGCAAATAATGTGTGCAGATCCCAGTATGGTGGCCTTTTGCAGCTGGAGATTTTGTCAGCACTGATTGTTTTTAAGTGCAGGCCAAGTTCTTTAGGCACTGCACCCAGTTTGCTCATCACCACTGGGAGCATTATTATTATTATTATTATTATTTTACTGAAACAAGAGCACAGTATGTCACAGCAAACGAGATCTATATGCTGGATTTCGTATTACAAAATCAAAGGTCGAACACTTCCCAAGAATGATGATGATAATAATAATAATAGAAACACAACAAGATGAGTCCACAGCAGACTCTCTGCTAGATGTTGTATTAGATCACACGTCGGACACTTCCCAAGTGTCTAGGACTGTGTGATGTATTATTATTATTATTATTATTATTATTATTATTATTATTTATTATTATCACAACAAAATGAGTCCACAGCAGACAGGATCACTCTGCTGGCTGTTTTATTGGATCACACGTCAGAAACTTCCCAAGTGTCTAGGACTGTGTGATGTATTATTTTTATTATTATTATTATTATTATTATTATTATTATTATCACAACAAAATGAGTCCACAGCAGACAGGATCACTCTGCTGGCTGTTGCATTGGATCACATGTCGGACCCTTCCCAAGAGTCTAGGATTGTGTGATATATCAGCAAATAATGCATGCAAATCCCAGTAAGGCGGCCTTCTGCAGCTGTCAGGTGGGGATTTTGTCATTGCGGCAACACCAGAGGCACTCCAAGGGGCCAGATACTGGTTAAAGGACATTTAATAGAATGCCAAGCTTGCAAACTTTGTGTTTTGTCTGTTTTTTTTGTTTTGTTGAAAATGCAATACAACTGTTTGGCTTGCTCCTGACACGATAAATAAATAAAATAAGTTTTCTTGTTTTCCTGTCCAGATCGTCCAGCTCTGCTTGTGTCCAGTTCACAATCCCAGCCGTGTCTCTAATGACGGGGATGGCCCAGGGGTTGAGAGCCTTGATCGTATTTCCGCCATTTAATTTGCTCTCCAAAACCTTTCTGACGCTTTCGACATATTCTTTGTTGACCACCTTTGCTTGATATTGTTCAGTTGTATTTATATATTTATTTATACCTCGCTTTATCTCCCCAAAGGGGACTCGACATTGGCTTTGATAAGAAAAGAAATGGGGTTTGGGGTGTTTATCACAGTCAAGAGGGTAAAGAAGACGAGGTTTTGGATCCATGTGAATGCCAAAGTTGTGGAAGAGTGCCCTCTGGCGGCCTATCAAGCCCTGCCATAGGTTTGGAAGTGTTATTCCTTCCCCACATATAGAGTTTCGACACTGAGCAAGGATAATGGGACTTGTAGTTCAATTTCTCACAACTACATTCCTGCAGAGGAATAAAATCCAGAATGGTACAAATACGCAAAGCCAAACGTGGGAAGTCTCTACCTCCCAGGCCAGCATGGATGATGGGAAGTGTAGTCCAAAATATAGAGTCCAACCTCCATGTCCTTGGGACTGGTATCCAGTTTCAGTGAAGTATATCCTCTAGGCATTTTCTAGGTCCTCCAGAGCCCCCCAAAAAATAACACTTCCAACTCGTGTCCCTTTTGTGCTGTGGACATTACCTTTCAAGACGTCTCTGGCCGGGCAGCCTTGCTGGAGGAGGGCTTTGTTGTTGGAGGCCACCAGGACCTTCAGTTGCTCCGCTCGCGAGATGTATTGACTCACCTAAGCAAGAAAACTGAGGCTGAAACTTATTTTGCAAATAATAAACACAATCAGTTTAGCCAGAGATGCAAATGGTTCCTGAATGCGCTTCCAACAATAGCAGACTCTAATCTTATATAAATAAAACTGTAATGTTAGTTCGTGCTACCATCAGAACTCAAAAACCACTGGAGAATTGACACCAAATTTGGACACAAGACACCTAACATTCCAATTTATGTCCTCCACTAAAAAAAATAATGATTTTGTCATTTGGGAATTGTCGTTGCTGGGATTTATAGTTTACCTACAATCAAAGAGCATTCTGAACTCCACCAATGATGGAATTGGGCCAAACTTAGCACACAGGGCTCCCATGACCAACAGAAAATACTGGGTTTGGTGGACATTGACCTTGAGTTTGGGAATTATAGTTCACCCACATCCAGAGAGCACTGTGGACTCAAACAATGATGGATCTGGACCAAACTTGGCACGAATATTCCATATGCCCAAATATGAACACAGATGGAGTTTAAGGGAAATAGACCTTGACATTTGGGAGTTGTAGTTGCTGGGATTTATAGTTCACCTACAATCAAAGAGCATTCTGAACTCCACCAATGATGGAATTCAACCAAACATGGCACACAGGACTTCCATGACCGACAGAACACACTGGAAGGGTTTGGTGGGCATTGACCTTGAGTTTGGGAGTTGTAGTTCACCTACATCCAGAGAGCACTGTGGACTCAAACAATGATGGATCTGGACCAAACGTGACACAAATATTCCATACGCCTAAATATGAACACAGATGGAGTTTGGAGGAAATAGACCTTGACATTTGGGATTTGTAGTTACTGGGGTTTATAGTTCACTACAATTAAAGAGCATTCTGAAACCCACAAACGACAGAAATGGGGCAAACTTCCCACACAGAACCTCCATGACCAACAGAAAATACTTAAGGTCATCCAGTCCAACTCTCTTCAACAGAGCAAGACAATGTAATCAGAGCCCTCCTGACAAAGAGCCATCCAGTCATAAATATAGATAGATAGATATGATTCTCTCTCACACACACAGATATAGTATCATAGATTTGAAAGAGACCCTTAAAGAAGGACTATGATATGTTGCATATTCCAGAGTAGGCAAACCAGACACTCTCCACATCAACACTGACAAAGAAACAACAAGAAATACTGTTTACTCACAAGCAGAAAGGAATTACATATATTAGAAACCAACACTTTCTCATTACTTTATTTTCCAGATCACCAGACTGGGCCACAGCAACGCCTGGCAAGGGACAGCTAATAATAATAATAATAATAATAATAATAATAATACTGTAATAATAATAATAATCTGGCCCCCTGGTGGCGCAGCGGCTTAAACTGCTGAGCTGCCGAACTTGCTGACCAAAAGTTTGGTGGTTCGAATCCGGGGAGTGGGGTGAGCTTCCGCTGTTAGCCCCAGCTTCTGCCAACCCAGCAGTTCGAAAACATGCAAATGTGAGTAGATCAATAGGTACTGCTCCAGCGGGAAGGTAATGCCACTCCATAATAATAATAATAATAATAATAATAACTTTATTTTTATACCCCGCCAACTATCTCCCCTAGGGGACTCGGGGCGGCTTACAAGGGACATACCAAAGATTACAATTAAAACACGCATGTAAAACACTTTAACCAATTAAAACATCAGATAAAGCAAATAACAACACAATTGAAAGCAATATAAAAACAATATGACTGAAAGAAACATAGCTGAGGTACAGATTCAATGAGTGCAATGCATTAACGCTGGCCACATGACCTTGGAGGTGTCTATGGACAATGCCGGCTCTTTGGCTTAGAAATGGAGATAAGCACCAGAGTCCCAGAGTCGGACATGACTAGACTTAATGTCAGGGGAAAACTTTTACCCTTACCTGCAAATAATCCTCGAATGAGCTTCTAATAATAGCTAATAATAATAATAATAATATATTATTATTATTATTATTATTATTATTATTATTATTATTATTACTAGCCATCCCCTGCCATGTGTTGCTGTGGCCCAGTCTGTGTATATGTGTTTTGTGTGTGTATATCTGTGTGTATATATTTGTGTATATGTATATATGTGTTTTTACATATATATATATATATATATATATATATATATGGTTTTGCACATACGTTGTAATGTATTTTTATTTTTTGGCTTTTTAAGTCCCTTCCACTGTGCCTTTCAGTGTTTTTATGAGTGATGGTTACTCATTGGCCTGACAGGTGTCTTGTGTCCAAATTTGGTGTCAATTCGCCCAGTGGTTTTTGAGTTATGTTCATCCCACAAACGAACATGACATTTTTATTTATATAGATTAATAATACAATATGATCCCATTTTATTAAGGTATTAAAGTATTATATTATTAATATAGCATTAAAGTATTATATGATAATATATTATGTATAATTAATTATTATTAGGTTATTATTATTAAGTTATTAAATCATAATAAGAATGCTTTTATGTTAATCTGCTTTGAGTTTCTGGGAGAGATAAAGCGGGGTATAAATAAATAAATAAAATATTATTATTATTATTATTATTATTATTATTATAGATTATCCTGGCTGATGGAATAATCCAATAATATAACTGCCATGGCTCCATGCTATGGAATCCTGGAAAGTCTAGTTTGACAAGGTCTTTAGCTTTTTCTGCCTCACCAAACTACAATTCCCAGGAAACCATAGCATTGAGCCATGGCAGTTAAAGTGGGGTCAAACTGTATTAATTCTATGGTGCAGATGCATTCTCGTGAATCTCGTTTATAAATGACATTTCAGACCAGTCCCAAAAATCGTACGACTCAACTTTTCTACTGAATGGAGAATCAAACTGACCTTGGATCGGATTGCTTCCTTCCTCCGAACGTCAGTTTCATCTGAGAAAAGAGAGAGAAAAAGACCGAGCAAGAGAAGCAAAATCAATGGGACTTATCAGAGAAAACATCAATATTTCAGAACCGGTGGACAGACATTTCAATAAAAATTATATGCAATAATAAGCCCCTGGTTGCACAATGGGTTAAACCCTTATGCTGGCAGGATTGCTGACTGACAGGTCAGCAGTTCAAATCCAGAGAGGATGGGTTGAGCTCCCTCTGTCAGCTCTAGCTCCCCATGCAGGGACATGAAAGAAGCCTCCCACAAGGATTGTAAAATATCAAAACATCCAGGCAACATCCCTTGAGCAACATCCTTGCAGACAGCCAATTCTCTCACACCAGAAGCGACTTGCACTTTCTCAAGTTCCTGACACAAAATAATAATAATAATAATAATAATAATAATAATAATCTTTATTTATATCCCGCCACCATCTCCCCGAGGGGGATTCAGGGCGGCTCACATGAGGCCAAGCCCAAAGATACAATACACCAAAATAAAATACAAAATGCAAACAACAAAAATTACAGCACAATAAAATACATACAGTAATAGCAGAATAGAGTAAACAAAGCAAAATAACATAATATAAAATCAAACACAATGGGCAGGCCACATGGACGAGGTAAAATGATAAAATCCTGGATGAGGTAGGAGTAGAAAAAGTGTAATTGAGAAGAGCCCAAAAGAACAGAGAAAAGTGCATAATAATAATAATAATAATAATAATAATAATAATAATAATATTTATCATGTCAGAAGCAAACCAAAACCATTGTATTGCATTAAAACAAACAAAACAAACCCACAAAACACACTCCAGAAGGGACCAGAAGCGACTTGCAGCATGCAACCAATAATAATAATAATAATAATAATAATAATAATAATAATAATTTTATTTATTTATCGTGTCAGGAGCAAACCAAAACAGTTGTATTGCATTAAAAACAAACAAACAAACAAACAAACAAAACACAAACCACAAAACACACTCCAGAAGCGACCAGAAGCGACTTGCGGCATGCAACCAATAAAACACACTCCAGAAGCGACTTGCAGCATGCAATCAATAATAATAATAATAATAATAATAATAATAATAATAATAATACTATTCCTAAATTGTGCATCCCTTATATTTTGCAGTTGATGGTCACTGGTTTTATTAGCATGCCAACCCATTTGGAAAACGGTGAACTCCACTTTCCTAGACTTGAACGAATCCCCACAGGCTATCTAACCCAACCCCATCATGCCATGCAGGAAAGCACAATCAAAGCACTCCTGACAGATGGTCACCCAGCCCTTGCTTCAAAGCTAGCCACTCACAATACAAGGCAGGGACAAAGTACTCCAGGGCCTTGGAGTAGAGAGAGAGGGCAGCAGCAGCATCTCCTGCTTGGTCCTTCTTCACAGCTTCTGTCACAAGAGAGGTCTTCAAAGGGAAGAGAAAGAAGAAGACGCTGAGAAGGACCGAGTCAACACCTGGAAGAACACACTCTGTCTTACGGGCACCCATGTTTTCACCATTGCAGGACCCACAATCCCCACCGGGTTCTCCCGGGTAGCGTTTCCTCCACTCACGGCTTTGCCCAAGCTCTCTCCACTGGGCATGTGCTCCATGTCAACGAAAGGGTGAGTGAAGAAGGCCTGGAAGGAGAGGCGCTGCTGGGGGTCCCTCTTCAGAAGCCACTGGAGGAGGTCTCGGCACTCGGGAGACAGCCGGGGTCGGCTGGGGACCTGGAGAACAACCTCATATCAGGGTGTGCCTACGCTGCGGTTTGACACCACTTTCAGTGCTATGGAATATGGAAGTTGTAGTTTGGGGAGGTGCCAGCACTCTAAGATTACATCTGAACATTAGGAAGAACTTCCTGAATGTGAGAGCCGTTCAGCAGTGGAACTCTCTGCCCTGGAGGGTAGTGGAGGCTCCTGGGGTTGGACTGGATGATGGCCCATCAGGTCTCTTCCGACTCTAGGATCCTATAATTATGAGGTAGGCAGGGCTTTTCGAACTGTGTGTTGGGAGGAAGAGACCCCCAAAGGGCATCTAGTCCACCCATCTGCAGCCATGCAGGAACTCACCATCAAAGCCTTCCTGACAGAAATCCCACCTGCTTAAAAACCTCCAGAGAGGACACAGAATCAGAATGTTCAAGCGTCGGCACTGTTATTTATTTATTTACGACATTTCTATGCCGCCCTTCTCACCCCGAAGGGGACTCAGAGTGGCTTACAAGATATATATACATACAATATATTATATTTTTAGCATAGTATTAAATATCAGTATTATATATTACTATATTATACCATATCATTGCATTGTAATATTATTAGTAATATTACATGCAATGTAAATATATAATTATAATATCACATTATTAGTATTAGTATTATATTGCATTATATTACAATATTATAAATTTAATATTATTTACGATATTTATTTATATGGCGCTCTTCTCACCCCGAAGGGGACTCAGAGTGGCTTACAAGATATATATACATACAATATATTATATTATTAGCATAGCACAATATATCAGTACTATATATTACTATATTGTACTATATACCATTATATTGTAATATTATTAGTAATATTACATGTAATATAAAATATATAATTATAATATCATATTATTAGAATTAGTATTATATTGCATTACATTACAATATTATAAATTTAATATTATTTACAATATTTATATGGTGTCCTTCTCACCCCAAAGGGGACTCAGAGCGCCTTACAAGATATATAAACATATAATATATTATTAGCATAGTACAATATCAGTATTAAATATTACTATATTGTACTATAATACCGTAATAATAATAATAATAATCATCATCATCATCATCATATTTATTTATACCCCACCACCATCTCCCCAAAAGGGACTCGGAGCGGCTTACAAGATATATATATATATATATATATACATACATACATACAATATATTATATTATTAGCATAGTACAATAGCAGTATTATATGTTTTTATATTGTGCTATACCATTATATTGTAATATTATTAGTAATATTGCATGTAATATAAAATATATAATTATAATATAATATTATTAGTAGTATTATATTGCATTACATTATAATATTATAAATATTATATGTATATAATTTTAACAAATTGCTAAATATTACTATATTGTACTGTACCATTATACAGGGTTAGTCAAAATGAATAGGCCATATATATATATGTATATATATATATATGGCCTATTCATTTTGACTAACCCTGTATTGTACCATTATTAGTAATATTACATGTAATATAAAATATATAATTATAATATAATATTAGTAGTAGCAGCATTATATGGCATTACATTATAATATTATAAATATTATATGTATATAATTTTAACAAATTGCTAAATATTACTATATTGTACTATACCATTATATTGTAATATTATTAGTAATATTACATGTAATATAAAATATATAATTATAATATCATATTATTATTAGTAGTATTATATTGCATTACATTATAATATTATAAATATACAATATATTACATTACATTATATTATTAGAATATTATTATTGTTATCTCTTTTACGACAGTTGATTTGGTTGCATTGAATCACAGCGGTTAACATGGTGTTGAACTGTGTTCATTCTACAGTGTAGACGCAAACTTAAACCGTCCATATGTTGGTGTGAACATATCCTTCACTAGTATTAGTGGAATCTTCTCGGGAGATCGGTTCCCATTCTGTCAAAGCTGCAATACAAAGCTCTGGATCTACTTTGGAGATAGGGCTCCTTGAAAGTTCGGACTAAAACCCAAAACGGATTCGCCCTTAAATCAAGACCCAGCAGCCACCGGCCGTTTGCAATCCCACCTCAATTGGCTGATTGCTTCGAATCTTCTCTTCCAGTTCAGCGAAAGACTTGGAGGCGAACGGTGGCCGTCCAAATAAGGCTTCTAAGGAAGACCAAACATATAAATTAGGGAAGTTTTCGAAATGGCCGAAATGGGACAAATTAAACTTTAGCTCTGCAACACACAAATACACAGATATAGATGTAATAATTATAAATATTACTAATAATATTACAATATAACTTCTTCCCCCTCAATCCTCTTTCTCAGCAATTTAGTAGGCATTTATATAGTCCTAATCTACTTAATCAGCGCTCCAGAATTCTTACCCCTTTTAGATCTTACTTTTTTTCTTTTTGGGAATTTTTTAAAATAAAAATTTATGGAAAAAAAACCCACATCAATGAAATCAAACTCCAAGACCTGGCAATGTGTTCAATGTGCTACAAAGAGGGATGTTACTATTACTACTACTACTACTACTACTACTACTACTAATAATAATAATATGATTATTATATATTTTCTACTACATGTAATATTACTAATAATATTACAATATAATGGTATAATACAATATAGTAATATATAATACTGATATTGTACTATGCTAATAATATAATATATTGTATGTATATATATATATATCTTGTAAGTCACTCTGAGTCCCCTTCGGGGTGAGAAGGGTGATATATATACTACTACTACTACTACTACTACTACTAATAATAATAATAATATGATAATTACATATTTTGTACTACTACTACTACTAATAATAATATGATAATTATATATTTTATACTACATGTAATATAACTAATAATATTACAATATAATGGTATAGTACAATATAATAACATATAATACTGACATTGTACTATGCTAATAATATAATATATTGTATGTGTGTGTATATGTATATGTGTGTATATATATATATCTTGTAAGCTGCTCTGAGTCCCCTTTGGGGTGAGAAGGGTGATATATATAATACTACTACTACTACTACTAATAATAATAATAATAATATGATAATTATCTATTTTATACTACTACTACTACTATTAATAATAATAATAATAATAATAATAATAATATGATAATTATATATTTTATACTACATTTATTTATTTATTTAGTTTACTTCTACCCCGCCCTTCTCACCCCGAAGGGTAATGTAATAGTAATGTAATATTACTAATATTACTAATAATATTACAATAGAATGGTATAATACAATATAGTAGTATATAATACTGATATTGTACTATGCTAATAATATAATATATTATATGTATATATATATATCTTGTAAGTCGCTCTGAGTCCCCTTCGAGGTGAGAAGGGCGATAAATATAATACTAATACTAATACTAATAATAATAAAATAATTATATATTTTATACTACTACTCCTACTACTAATAATATTATGATAATTATGTATATTTATATTACATGTAATAATATTACAATATAATGGTATAGTACAATATAATAACATATAATACTGACATTGTACTATGCTAATAATATCATATATTGTATGCGTGTGTGTATGTGTGTGTGTGTGTGTGTGTGTGTGTATATATATATATATATATATATATATATATATATCTTGTAAGCTGCTCTGAGTCCCCTTCGGGGTGAGAAGGGCAATATATATAATACTACTACTAATAATAATATGATAATTATATATTTTATACAACTACTACTACTACTAATAATAATAATAATAATAATATGATAATTATATATTTTATATTATATGTAATTTACTAATAATATTACAATAGAATGGTATAATACAATATAGTAGTATATAATACTGATATTGTACTATGCTAATAATATAATATATTGTATGTATATACATCTTGTAAGCTGCTCTGAGTCCCCTTTAGGGTGAGAAGGGCGATATATATAATACTACTACTAATAATAATAATTATAATTATAATATAATTATATATTTTATACTACTACTACTAATAGTAATAATAATATGATAATTATATATTTTATACTACATGTAATATTACTAATAATATTACAATAGAATGGTATAATACAATATAGCAGTATATAATACTGATATTGTACTATGCTAATAATATAATACATTGTTTGTATATATATCTTGTAAGCCGCTCTGAATCCCGTTTAGGGTGAGAAGGGTGGCATAGAAATGTTGTAAATAAATAAATAATAAATTCATTTAATCGTGCAGATGCAGCCACGTCCAGCTCGGAATGGGTGGCCTTACCGTAGAGGATGACTCCAACGGACCACAGGTCCACCCGGGCGTCATACTGCCGGCTGCAGACCATCTCCGGAGCCATATAAAGCGGAGACCCTCGCAGGACGTGCTTCTCATCCCTTGGCGACATGTGCTGAGCAAACCCAAAATCTGGAGGAAAATAAGAACCCATTTAAGCCTTGGAACTGAGTCCATAATTTGGCACCAAAGAGACTCTCTTAAGATGCAAAAAGGCAACACCAACAAATGGAAATGTGAGCGCAATCCTGGGAGTGATCCCAACGCAAGATGAAGATCTGCAGATGAACGGAGATGGACAACCTTAAGTAGAATCTTAGGACCTCATCACACTAGAGAATGAATCCACTTGAAATCCGGTTTCTGCCTCCTGCAGAATTCTGGGGTTTGTAATTTAGGAAAGAGACTTTAACAGCATCACTAAACTACAAACCCCAGAATTCTGTAGGAGGCAAAAACCGGATTTCAAGTGGATTCATTCTCTAGTGTGATGAAGTGCTTAGATAAACTTCAAGCAAGATTGAGATTTGTTTGTTAGCTTTTCATAACAATATCAGTTGCACTGCCGAAGGCTTTCATGACCAGAATCACTGGGTTGCTGTGAGTTTTCTGGGCTGCATGGCTATTTTCCAGAAGCATTCTCTCCTGACATTTTACCCACATCAAGAGAGCGAAAAGTCAGGAGAGAATGCTTCTGGAACATGACCCAACAGCCTGAAAAACTCACAGCAACCCAACATTAGGATTTGTGAATGAGAAGAGTGTTACCCAATGTAGAAGTGTATTTATATGATATCACTAGCTGTACCTGCCACACGTTGCTGTGGCCAACCTTCCCTCCCTCTTTCTCTCTTTCTTTCCCCCTTTCCTTCGCTCCCTCTTTCCTTCCTTCTCTTTTCGTCTTTCCTGATCTCCTTCCTTTTCTACCTCTTGCCTTACTCCCCTTTTCTTTTCCTTCCCTTTCTCTCCTTTCTTCCTTCTTTACCTCTTTCCCTCCCCTCTTTGCTCCTTCTTTCCTTCCTTTCCTTTTTTCTTTCCTTCTCTTCCCCCTTCCTTCTCTACCTCTTTCCTTCCCCCCTTTTTCTTTTCCTCTTTTTCTTTTCTTCTCTGCCTCTTTCCTTCCTTCCTTCCTTTGCTTTTTGCTTCCATCCTTCCTTCTGTCTTTCCTTCCCTCCCTCCCCCTTTCTCTTCTTCCTTTGCTCCCTCTTTCTTTCCTTTTTTCTTTCCTTCTCTCCCCCCTTCCTTCTCTACCTCTTTCCTTCCCCCCTTTTTCTTTTCCTCTTTTTCTTTTCTTCTCTGCCTCTTTCCTTCCTTCCTTTGCTTTTTGCTTCCATCCTTCCGTCTTTCCTTCCCTCCCCCCATTTCTCTCTTTCTCTCTTCTTCCTTCGCTCCCCCTTTCCTTCCTTTCCTTTTTTCTTTCCTCCTCTCCTTCCTTCTTTCTCTACCCCTTTCTTTCCATCCCTTCTCTTTTCCTCTTTCTTTCCTTTCTTCCTTATCTACCTCTTTCCTTCCTTCCTTTGCTTTTTGCTTCCATGCTTCCTTCTCCCTTTCTTTCTTTCTTTCTTTCTTTCTTTCTCCCCTTCCTTCCTGGACACTCGTTGGCCTGATTGAGGCGTGGTGTCTAAATTTCGTGTCATTTCGTCCAGTGGTTTTTAAGTTCTGTTAATCCCACAAACGAACATTACATTTTTATTTATATAGAAGATGTAAAAGGAGTAAATTGTTAAGGAATAAAAACTACGGAATAGTGAGTGAAAGGCTCATAGAATTCTATCTGTCGAAGTCAAAGAAGGGCTTATGAAATCAAGAAAGGGGAAATGGCCAAGTTTGTGGTCTCCAAAACTCTGAAAAGACCCCAGCGATCATTGCCTGGAATCCCTATCTTCAAACCCACCTGCCAGTTTGAGATGAGGTTTGTCCAAAGAGCTCAAGAGGATGTTCTGAGGCTTCAGGTCCAAGTGAGAGATGTTCTTGTCATGGAGGAACTTCAAGGCACACGCTGTTGGGACAGAAGGGCATTCAGGTCTCATTCCACGGCAACCATACACACAAAGCATGGGTGCATCTACAATGGAGAATTAATGCCGTTTGACGCCACTTGAACTGTCAGGGCTCAATGCTACGGAATTCTGGGAGTTGTAGTTTTGCAGGGTCTGTAGTCTTCTCTGCCAAAGATTGCAGGTCAAACAACAGTTCCAAGGAATCTATAGCATTGTGCAATGGCAGTTCAAGTGGTCCAAACTGCATTCATTCTACACCTAATAATAATAATAATAATAATAATAATAATAATAATAATAATCTTTATTTATACCCTGCTACCATCTCCCCAAGGGACTTGGTGCGGCTTACATGAGGCCAAGCCCACAGCACATCAATAAATAACAAATAATCAATACAAAACAGTTAAAATAAAACTCAAAAACAAAAATACACAATAAGCAAAAAACAATAATAATAACATACAGAATTTAAAAACCTAAGTCTGCATTATAAATCTGTTCTGTCAAGGCCTTTCATTAGCTACTTCCCTTCAGTTACACTATGTCATTTCCAACAACAACAACAACAACAACAACAAAACTGTATTTATACACCGAGGGGACTCAGAGGGGTTTCCAAGTAACATCATCAATACCTCCTGTGCCGTCACACCCAGACACTATAAAGTTAAAACTAAGATGTGCTTCTCTCTTTATCCGGATGAACTGCGAGTGCCTTACTTAGAAGCTTAGGATTCCCAGCCATTGAAGCGAGTCCAGATTTGAACATCAAACAGAATATTTATTTCTCAAAGTCCTTGGCAGACTTGGCACAGCTTGTTGAAGTTACAAATACAGTCAACTTGTGAAATCATGTAGATCAGCGGTTCTCAACCTGGGGGTCGCGACCCCCAGGGGGGTCATTGGACCATTTTGAGGGGTCGCCAACTGTTTTGGATGGCCCTGCCCCCTCAAAAATGGCTGCCGACCCCCTGTGCCAGCCAAAAAGCTAGCACTCCTGGTCAGCTCCTCTTGCTCTTCCCACAGGGTTGTGTGGTGCCAAGAGGAGGAGATTGCAGGAAAAGGCGCACACGGGAAGAAGGTTCACCTTGCCGTTAGAGCAGGGCGCGGGGGCCAGGCGAAGATCTGCCCTCACGCCCTGCCATTTGGGCAGCCTTTCTGCCCCCCCCCCCCACGCCTTTCCCAGATGGGAAGGGCATAGGGGGGAGACGGAGGGCTGCCCTCATGGCCCTGCCGTTTCCAGCAACTGCAACTCCCAAATGTCAAGATCTGTGTTCCCCAAACTCCACCAGTGTTCAAATTTGGGCATATTGAGTATTTGTGCCAAGTTTGGTCCAAATGCACAGTCTTTTGGGTTCACAGTGCTCTCTGTATGTAGATGAACTACATCTCTTATAAAACATAGTCAATTCTTCCCAGTCCCCTCCAGTATTTTCTGTTGGTCATTGGGGTACTGTGTGCCAAGTTTGTTCCAGGTCTATAATTTGTGGGGGTCTCAATTGTCTGTGGAAGTCAGAGCTGAATCGGTTGAAAGTACTGCAAATCCCATCATCCATTGTCCATACTCCCCTAGCATATTGTTTTTGTGATCTATCACTATGCTTTAATTGTGTTAAATTTGTAACAATGAAAATAATTCTGCTTATCAGATATTTCCATTATGCATCGTAAGCGTAGCAAAATTACCGTTATGAAGTAGCAACGAAAATATGGTTGGGGGTTACCAAAACATGAGGAACTTTATTTAGGGGTCATGGCATTAGAAAGGTTGAGAACCACTGATGTAGATGTTCTTTCCTTCCCTTTTCCTTCAGCTGCTGAGTTAACTTCCCCCAACGGTAGAAAAATCCTGGGATTCTTTAGCCCTGAGCTGCTATTATTAGAAAGAGCAGGTCTTTCCTTATCTAAGCTTCCTTATCTAGCTTGGGGATGAAGTAATGGAGCCTCTCCCAATGGCAGAGAAATCCTGGGATATTCTTTGCCCTAGTGCTGAGCTGCTATCTTTAGAAAGAGCAGGTCTTCCCCTATCTGAGCCCAGCACCAGTTTCAAAGGGAAGAGGGTAAGTACTGTCCGAGCTGCCTAGCTTGACCACCAGCACATCTGAGGCTTTTTCTATACTGAAGAAGGCAGGAGAGCGTCTCCAAAATGGAGATCTCATCCCCAGGGAAAAGGGCGGTCTCTGGACCAAAGAGATACTTTTTAAAGCCCGTACCTTGGGAAGCTGGATCTGGCCACAGTGGTCCACGCTCTTGTTACATCCCAAATAGATTACTGCAACGCACTCTACGTGGGGTTGCCCTTGAAGACTGTTCAGAAAATTCAATTGGTCCAGCGAGCGGCAGCCAGATTACTCACCGGAGCGTCATACAGGGAGCACACCACCCCACTGTTGTGTCAGCTCCACTGGTTGCCGGTTCAGTTCCGAGCACAATTCAAGGTGCTGGTTTTGACCTAAAAAACCCTATACGGTTCCGGTCCAGCGTATCTGTCCGAACGCATCTCCCTCTACGTCCCACCCCGGAGTTTGAGATCATCTGGGGAGGCCCTGCTCTCGACCCCACCGCTATCACAAGTGAGGTTGGTGGGGACGAGGAGCAGGGCCTTCTCAGTGGTGGCCCCTCATCTGTGGAACTCACTCCTGGGGGAAATTAGGTCATCAACATCCCTCCTCTCCTTCAGGAGGAAATTAAAAACGTGGTTGTGGGACCAGGCCTTCGGACAATCTGACAACTAGATAAGGACAATCAGACGACTAGGACTGACTAGACTGACAAAGTGGAATTGGAATTTGGACTATGAGATGGCGAAAGCTGAGCGTTAATTAGGTGAAATTGGTTTTATTGGTTTTATTGTTACAATGCAGAAACTGATTGTTAATTGTTTAATTGCTGCTATATTGTTTTTATTCTACTGTTATGTGGATGCCGGCATCGAATTGTGCCTTTGTAAGCCGCCCTGAGTCCCCTCCGGGGTGAGAAGGGCGGGGTAGAAGTAACCGAAATAAATAATAATAATAAATACCAGCAAAAGGCTTTGCAGGCTGGCTTTAAGCCCTTGTTAATGGTTAACTTTCAGGGTGCTGCTGAGACTGTAGCAACCCTGGGGAAAATGCAAAAGGATGCTATTTCATGCAACTAAGGGGCAATGCAAACCAAGCTCCGGGAAGACGGACCAGATACAAAGTCAACAACATAAACATAAAATTAACAAGACAATATCAGCCTAAAAAATATCTCAATAGCACATATATATTTAAAATAATCCTGCCTGTTCAAGACAATTTAAATTTCTAATTTCCTAATTGGTTCTATCATAAAAACATGGGAAAAGTTGATTAAATTACAAAAACTTTGTTTTTGTGGGACTTCTTGCAGCACACTTTGCAATAGTTTTTCAAGAAATACCTCATCGAGTCTCAACTGATTCAACATAATGTCTGGCAGCCACAAAAACATTTCTGGACTATAGCAACTACTTTCAAAATAAAGACCACACAATAAAACAGGAAATCACTTTCAAATCAGGAACAGAACATTTTTTCAATTTTTGTTACGTAGGTAAAGGTTTCCCCTGACATTAAGGTGGGTGCTCATCTCCATTTCTAAGCTGTAGAGTCGGCACTGTCCATAGACACCACCAAGGTCATGTGGCCAGCATGACTGAATGGAGTGCTGTTACCTTCCCGCCAGAGGGGTACCTATTGATCTACTCACATCTGCATGTTCTTGAACTGCTAGGTTGGCAGGAGCTGGGGCTAAAAGCAGGAGCTCACCCTGCTCCCTGGATTTGAACCGACAACCTTTCGGTCAGCAAGTTCAGCAGCTCAGCGGTTCAACCCGTTGCACCATGGGGTGGGGGTGAGTGGGGGTGTGTGTGTTATATATATATATATGGTAAATAAATAAATAAATAAATAATGTACTTTATAGAAATATATTTAAATATGTAATTTTTGGCACTTTTTAACATTGTCTAGTGTGGCTTGTTAGCTGCCTTGAGTCCCCATGGGGAGAAAGGTAAAGGTAAAGGTGCTCAACTCCATTTCTAAGCCAAGGAGCCGGCATTGTCCATAGACACCTCCAAGGACTGCATGGAGTGCAGTTACCTTCCTGCCGAAGTGATACCTATAGATCCACTCACATTTGCATGTTTTCAAACTGCTAGGTTGGCAGAAGCTGGGGCTGACAGCGGAAGCTCACCCTGCTCCCTGGATTTGAACCACCGACCATTCGGTCAGCAAGTTCAGCAGCTCAGCAGTTTAACCTGCTGAGCCACCAGGGGATCCTTGTTACGTTGCGTTATTGATGTCTCTCCCGTATCCACTTTCTCTCCTCCGTGTTCCTCAATTCCTGGGGCGCAACCCTTTTTTCTTTCTCTCCTCCTCCTCCTCCTCCTCCTCCTCCTCCCTCACTCCTCACCCAGCTGCTGCAGGAACAAGCGAGCCACTTTCTCCGGAAGGATCCGCCGCGAATGAATGAAGCGGGACAAGTCGCCTCCGGCACAAAACTCCATGATCAGGTAAATGTACTCCTTATCCCACTAAAAGGGAGGTGAAAACAAACAAACAAAGCATCAGCCTTGCCAAAAATATAACACGTCTATACTGCAGAATGAACACAGTTTGACCCCATTTAAACTGCCATGGCAGGTTTAAACTAAATCTGTACCTTTGCTTATGCTATCTATTTTCCAAATATTATTTATTTATTTACTATTTATTTACTATATTTATATTCCGCCCCTCTCAGCCCAAATATAGCAACATCCAAGGGTTTTATGAGTGGTGTCTCCTTCTCTGGAGGTTTTTAAACAGAGGCTGGATGTCTATCTGTCGGGAGGGCTTTGATTGTGCTTTTCATGCCTGGAAGGAAAGGGGTTGGACTGGATGGCCCTTAGGGTTTCTTTCGATTCTATGATATTCTACGATGTTTTTAACAGGAGACCCCCAATGTTCATATTTTAATTGATTTGTTATGGTTTTATTAATAATAATAATCTACATAAATAAAAATGTAATGTTCATTTGTGCCATTCACAGAACTCAGAAACCACTGGAGCAATTGACACCAAATTTGGACACTATGTCCCTAACAACCCAATGTATGTTCTCCACTCAAAAAAACAACGAAAACAAAAAGCAGAAAGGACTGCTAAACTGCATGTCCACAAAGGAGAAATTGCATGTCTACCTAGACCCATGGCCACGCCCCCTTCTCCTCGCGGGGAAACAGCCGCAGTTAAAGCCAGGCGCACGTGCATGGCCACACACACACACACACAAGCGAGTGGAGTGGAGGTGGAGGCTTGCCGCATGCAGCCCCTTCTCTTCCCCTCCTATGTCAGGAGAGCAGTCTCCTCCTCCTGTTGGAAAGTGCCAGCAGCAGCAAAGGCGTGCTCCACGCAAGGAAGAAAGGGAGGAGGAGGAGGGGGGAGGAGGAGGAGGGGGAGGAGGAGAGGGAGGCGAGGAAGATCCACGGTGCTTGAATGAAGGACCTTCCTTTGCTCCCTCCCTCCCTTTCCTTCTTTCTTCCCTTCCCTTTCTTTCCTTTTCTTCTTTCCTTCCCCTTCCTTTCCTTCTTTCCCTCCTTCCCTTCCTTCCTGTCCCTCCTTCCTTTTTCCTTTCCTTCTTTTCCTTCCTCCCTCCCTTTCCTCCTTCTTTCCCTTTCTTCATTTCCTTCCCCTTCGTTTCCTTCCCTCCCTCCTTTCTTCATCCCTTCCTTTCTTTCCCTCCTTCCTTCCTCCTTCCTTCTCCTTCCTCCTTCCCTTCCTTCCTGTCCCTCCTTCTTTCTTTTCCTTCCTTCCCTTCTTTCCCTCCCTCCCTTCCTTTTTCCTTCCTTCCTGCCCCTCCTTCCTTCCTTCTTCCTTTCCTTCTTTCTATGTAAGATATAAACACAATATTAAATGGAAGGGACAGTCAAGAAGTAACAAGAGAAGGAGGGAAAGAGGGAAGGAAGGAAGGCGAGAAGGAGGGAGGGAAAGAAGGAAAGAAAAAAAGAAAGAAAGAAAGAAAGATAGAGAAGCAAGGAAGGAGAGAAGGAAATAAAAAAGTGAAAGGAAAAAGAGAGGGAAGGAGAGAAGGAACGAAAGATAGGGAAGGAAGGAAGGATGTAACCAAAGAGCAAAGAAAGGGAGGAAAGAAACAGGTAGAAAGATGAGAGATAGGGAAAGAAAAAGAGGAAAGGAAGGAAAGAGGGAAGGGAGGAGAGAAAGAGGGAGAGAAGGTTGGCCACAGCAACGCGTGGCGGGTACAGCTAGTAGTAGTAGTAGTAGTAGTAGTAGTAATAATAATAATAATAATAATAATAAACATTTATTATGGTCAATGACCACTAATTATCCAATTGTTTTTATTGTATTGAAATTGCATTTTATGGTCTTGGCACCAATTGTAAATCTCCCCAAGTCGTCTGCGGGCTGAGAGGGACGGTATATAAATATAGTAAATCAATATTCTCCAGCCTATGGCACAGTATACATTTTAACAGAGCATTTGCAAAAAAGCAATCCTTTGTTTACAAACCAGAGCTCTGCAGCCTGGTTTTCCAAAGCAGATCCAAGCATATTACGTAGTTGTATTTCACTTAGATACATTTCCAATGGATCTATTGATCCTGGGGAAAAAATATTATTACTCTTCTCATTGATGATAAAAGGAAATACAGAGTTGCTTTCCCAATTGTTTTGAAGCAAGATAAGGAACAGTAATAGAAGAGAAACAGTAACACGAGACGCAGAAATTATCGTAGCCTCCTTGAAATGTAATTAAAGCTTAAGTGGCTGAATGGGAAAACAAAGGCGCTGTTCGGAATTGTGGGAGTTGGAGTCCAAAACACCCGGAGGGCCCACGTTTGCCCATGCCTGGGTTATACCCTTCCATTGCTACATTCCAATTATATGAGGGTTGAATGAAAAGTAATACCTCCACCTTCGTAACTCCTCAACAGATAGCAGTACTGGTATGCGGCAGGTACTGGCTTGTTCAGTAGTCTCTCCCCTACACTTCCATTTTGGCAGGAAGCCTTAGCATTGAACGGTTGTGTTGTTAAAGTGTGAAGTATGGAACCCTGTGCAGACGGTCGATCAATGCGACTTAAGCAACGTGCAGTCATTGAATTCTTGACCGCAGAAGGTGTCACCCCAAAGGAGATTCATCAGAGAATGCAAGCTGTTGATGGTGATTGTGTTGATGTGAGTACTGTGCGTCGTTGGGTGAGTAAGCTGAAAGATGTTGAGGTGGGAACATCTGACTTGCATGACAAACAAAGAGTTGGACGTCCTGTGACAGCAACCACCGAGTTTCACAAGCAAAACGTTGACAGATTGATTCAGGACAATTGCCGTCTCACTCAGAGAGAAATTTCAAGCATAGTCGGCATTTCACAAGAACACGTGGGTCACATTATTGCTTTGCTTGGCTATCGGAAGATCTGTGCACGATGGGTACCCAGGATGAGAAAACTGTGAGACGCCGGTTGCAGAAACAGAGTGTCGACTTCTTCTGTGACAGCTTCACAAAACCTGTTCATCGTTGGCAGAAATGTATCCAATTGTCTGGTGATTGTGTGGAAAAGTGGAAGTTAAAGAGCACATTCTAAAGGTTACTTCTGTGTTTGATTGATTAAATTATTGCTTTGCTTGGCTATCAGAAGATCTGTGCACGATGGGTACTCAGGATGAGAGAACTGTGAGATGCTGGTTGTGGAAACAGAATGTCAACTTCTTCTGTGACGGCTTCACAAAACCTGTTCATCGTTGGCAGAAATGTATCCAATTGTCTGGTGATTATGTGGAAAAGTGGAAGTTAAAGAGCACATTCTAAGGGTTATTTCTGCGTTTGATTTATTAAAATATTCCCATCCAAACCCAAGTAACGAAGGGGGAGGCATTACTTTTCATTCAACCCTCGCAGGACTCGTCCCACCAAGTTTCCCAAGACAGCAAATCCCAGGATTCCTTTAGCTCTCAGCCACAGCAGTTCAAGTGGTGTCAAACTGCATTAATCCTACAGTGTGGATGCATCTTGGTTGGCGCAGTCAAGGGTTCGAATCCAGGGATTCCCGCCCTCTTCCTACCTGGAAGTCCTTCAGTTCCACAATGTGAGGATGGCGGATCGTTTTGAGGATTTCGATCTCCGTCAAGAGGTTTTCCACGGACGCCTTGTTCAAGCTCTTTTTGTTCACGCACTTGATGGCCACCACCTCCCGGGCATTCCTCTGCAAAGAAGACCAAGAAGAAGAAGGAAACATAATGACACCAGGTATTGTATACACATATACTTACTTATTTACTTACTTACTTACTTAGGCAATCCCTCGTAGACCGAGGATAATGGCCCTCCAAGAGTAGTGTCTTGGCGGTGGGTCCGTAGGTGACCGTGGAGCCCTCTTCTTATTTATTTATTTATTTATTTATTTCGATCACTTCTTGACCTGCATTTTCTCCCGGTGAAAGGTTGTCTCGGTTGGGGTTGGCTTGACGCATCTTCTTCTTCTTGGCATGCTTCTCTCTTTCGCCCTCCATTCGAGCCTCTTCGAATTCTGCAGCACTGATGGTTACAGCTGACCTCCAACTGGAGCGTTCAAGTGCCTCCAACTGGAGCGTTCAAGTGCCAGGGCTTCAGAGTGTCTATGCCAGAGTTTTTGAGGTTGGCTTTGAACCCGTCTTTAAATCTCTTTTCCTGCCCACCAGTTGATGGCGGAGGACCATCGCTTCAATGCTGGTGGTCTTTGGTTCTTCTGCAGCACTGCTGGTCACAGCTGACCTCCAACTGGAGCGCTCAAGGGCCAGGGCTTCCCAGTTCTGTGTCTATGCTAGAGTTTTTGAGGTTGGATTTGAGCTCATCTTTAAATCTCTCTTCCTACCCACCAGTTGATGGCGGAGGACCATCGCTTCAATGTAGGTGGTCTTTGGTTCTTCTGCAGCACTGCTGGTCACGGCTGATCTCCAGTTGGAGCGGTCAAGGGCCAGGGCTTCCCAGTTCTCAGTGTCTATGCCAGAGTTGTTAAGGTTGGCTTTGAGCCCATCTTTAAATCTCTTTTCCTGTCCTCCAACATTCTGTTTTCCGTTCTTGAGTTCGGAGTAGAGCAACTGCTTTGGGAGATGGTGGTCGGGCATCCGGACAACGGACACATATAATATTGATAGTATATTTATTTATTTATTTATTTATTTATTTGCTGTATTTGTATACCGCCTTTCTCAGCCTGTCGGCGACTTATTATTATAGTATAATAACAATAGTATATTGTATACACATATAATATATGATAGAGCGGCATATCAATGTCGTAAATAAATAAATTTATGTGGTGACTAATGTTGTGCTAATAATATATTGTATACACACATAATATTGTGTTATGCTAATAATATATTGTATACATATATAATATATGATAGGGTGGCATATCAATGTCATAAATAATTAAATGTATGTGGCAACTAATATTGTGTTGTAATAATATATTGTATACACATATAATATTGATAGTATAATAAGAATATATTGTATACACATATAATATTGTGTTGTTGGTAATAATATATTGTATACACATATAATATTGATAGTATAATAAAAATATACACATATAATATTGATAGTATAATAACAATATACACATATAATATTGTGTTGTGATAATATATTGTATACACATTTAATATTGATAGTATAATAACAATAGACACATATAATATTGATAGTATAACAATAGACACATATAATATTGATAGTATAATAACAATATACACATATAATATTGAATAGTATAATAACAATAATATATTGTATACACATATAATATTGATAGTATAATAACAATAATATATTGTATACACATAATATTGATAGTATAATAGCAATATACACATATAATATTGTGTTGTGATAATAATATATTGTATACACATATAATATTGATAGTATAATAACAATAATATATTGTATACACAAATAATATTGATAGTATAATAACAATATACACATATAATATTGTGTTGTGATAATAATATATTGTATACACATATAATATTGATGGTATAATAACAATATACACATATAATATTGTGTTGCGATAATAATATATTGTATACACATATAATATTGATAGTATAATAACAATAGACACATATAATATTGTGTTGTGATAATAATATATTGTATACACATATAATATTGATAGTACAATAACAATATACACATATAATATTGTGTTGCGATAATAATATATTGTTTACACATATAATATTGATAGTACAATAACAATATACACATATAATATTGTGTTGTGATAATAATATATTGTATACACATATAATATTGATATTATAATAACAATAGACACATATAATATTGATAGTATAACAATATACACATATAATATTGATAGTATAATAACAATAGACACATATATTATGTTGTGATAATAATATATTGTATACACTCATAATATTGTGTTGTGCTAAAAATATATTGTATACACATATATGATAGGGCGGCATATCAGTGTCGTAAATAGATACATTTATTTATTGGTGTGAGCTTACGAAGAGTCGGAAGTGACTGAACGAGTAAACAACAACAACAAATAAATAAACAAACATATCAGGACCTGCTCTACAGCCTCTCTGCTTTGCAAAATGAAGGGTTGTTGGGAATTATGGGCTCTGAAGTCCCAAACACTTGGAGGTCCCAAAAGCCTGTTCCAGATGCAGCCTGGGATGCCATTGCAAGGGAGCCAGAGGCCCTCCCAGGTGGACTGCTCCTGACAGAGGAGGCTCTACTTTGTGATGCTCCTCACAGCAGATTCAGAGAGGGAGGAGCAGGGGGTGTGTGTGGGCCTGCCTGCCTGGCCCTGCAGACTGCAACTGAGCCCCCCCTGAGGCCAGAGGGGACTCCAACTCCCATCCTCCCCCATCCTACCTTCCTGTAGGCTTTGAAGACAGTGGCGTAGGTGCCACTGCCCAGCCGCTCGGTCAGGATGAAGTCTTCCAGCTGCGGGGGCGCCCAGGGAGAAGAGCCCGAGCCGGCCATGCCAACGGGATGCCCCCCATTCAACTGGGGGGAAGGAAGGGGGTTGCTTCCTGATCTGTGGCCCCTTTAAGGCAGGGAGGCAGGCCAGCACAGAAAGGGAAACCCGCTCTCGCGCGCCCCCAGGCGGCCGCCCCAAGGAACGAAGGAAGGAAGCGCCGCCTCGCCCGGGCTCACCCGCGTGACAGCCAGACAGTGGTGACGTCACCGCCCCAGCCATGGGCCAACCTGGTTGGAAAGCCCTCCAGGTCCAAGTTCCACCTTGTCTCCTCTGCTAGTCTACTAATATCATATAATGCAATACAATATATTGCATATACATATATTTATAATATTAAAATGTAATGCAATAGAATACTACTAATAATAAAACGGTTTGGGACCAGCCTACCTGCGTGACCGTATCGCTGTCTACGAACCCACACGCTCACTCCGGTCATCTGGAGAGGCCCTGCTCGTGATCCCGCCCGTGTCGCAAGCGCGCTTGGTGGGGACGTGAGACAGGGCCTTTTCTGTGGCGGCCCCCCGACTTTGGAACGCCCTCCCGAAAGATCTCAGACAAGCCCCCACATTGGCAGTCTTCAGAAAGAATTTGAAAACCTGGCTATTCCGATGTGCCTTTTCAGATTAGGAACCCCAGCACCAAATCCTAGAAGCACCTTAGTAGAACCAAGAGCACTGCACACTGCACACTGCACTTATAATCCTACATTCCTCCCGCCACATCAGCACTTTTAATCCTGTACCCCTACTCTGGCCGGCCCAGTTTTAATAGTGTCTTGTTGTATTGTTATTGTTTCCTGCTTAACTGTTTTTAATTTGCTTTAGGTATTGTATTGTTGTATTGTGGGCATGGAACATTACCTCTCTTTTATACTTCCACTTTATATTAGAAAATTTTTTACCCGGGCTAGATTTGAGCAGCTCGACATTAAGTCCAAGTTGGGACGACATCAGAATATTCCCTACACGAGGAGAACCTGTGGGTGTCGTGAGGTAGATGCAGAAGTGGAGGACTCAGAACATTTTTTCTTAAAATGTCCCTACTACAACAGGATCCGGTCTTACTACCTAGAGCCTCTGCTGGAGAATCATACTTATTCAGAGAATAAGGAGAAATTGCACATCCTCCTTCAGGGCTCAGATAAAAACTCTATTTTAAAATTGACCCTTTTTATCCAAAAAGCGCTGGCCATCCGTGAGAAGATGGAAGCAGAGAGAGGCGACCTTGCTGCCATCAACAAAACTCAAACTTAAAAACTTAATATGGACACGCCACTAGTTTTACCTACCCATGACCCCCACTCTAACCCTATTTTAAGGAATTAAACAATTTTAAGCTTTTAACCTTTTTATCTCGTAGTTGCTCAATTATTTAGGAGTGGGTTGACAGGCCAGTAGGCCATGATACCTCGTATTCATATATGGTTTTACTGTATGTGTATGTTTTGTATGTTTTGATATGGTCAAAATTGACTAATCAATAAAGAATTGTATTATTATTATTATTTTTTGTATTGTGTTTTGGGGCTTCGGTAGGCATGTAGCCGGGGGGGGGGGGGGGGCTTGAGGGGCTTCAGCCCCCCCCCCTGAAATTCTCATGGTGGTTCGCGAAAAGGCCTTACTGGTGCATTATTTAAACTGTTATGTTTATTTATATCAAGATCTGATCACCATACTCAATATATCCTATATGCATGGGGGTATTGGGGTAATGATACAAAAGGTTTGCTAGGCTAGACCCTCTTTCACTCAGACTCAGCCCCCCCCGAAACTCAGCCCCCCCCCCAAAAAAACCCCTGAAAAAAATTCAGCCCCCCCCCCCCCCCCGAAACAAAATCCTGGCTACGGGCCTGGGCTTCGGCCTGTGTAAGCCGCATCGAGTCCCTCGGGAGATGCTAGCGGGGTACAAATAAAGTTATAATAATAATAATAATAATAATAATTACATGTAATACTGCTATTATTGGTGCAAGGATTACAGCAGATGCAGACTGCAGCCAGGAAATCAGAAGATGCTTACTTCTTGGGAGGAGAGCAATGTCCAGTCTCAACAAAATAGTAAAGAGTAGAGACATCAGACTGGCAACAAAGATCTGCCTGGTCAAAGCCATGGTATTCCCTGTAGTCACCTACGGATGTGAGAGCTGGACCTTAGGGAAGGCTGAGCAAAGGAAGATCGATGCTTTTGAGCTGTGGTGTTGGAGGAAAGTGCTGAGAGTGCCTTGGACCGTGAGAAGATCCAACCAGTCCATCCTCCAGGAAATAAAGCCCGACTGCTCATTGGAGGGAAGGATACTAGAGACAAAGTTGAAGTACTTTGGCCACACAAAGCCTAGAGAAGACAATGATGCCGGGGAAAGTGGAAGGTAAAAGGAAGAGGGGCCGACCAAGGGCAAGATGGATGGATGGCATCCTTGAAGTGACTGGACTGACCTTGAAGGAGCTGGGGGTGGTGATGGCCGACAGGGAGCTCTGGCGTGGGCTGGTCCATGAGGTCACGAAGAGTCGGAGACGACTGAACGAATGAACAACAACTGCTATTATTATTATTATTATTATTATTATTATTATTATTAACTTTAGTTGTACCCTGCTAGCATCTCCCAAAGGACTCGATGCGGCTTACAAAGGCCAAGCCCTCAAAACACAACATAACAATATGTTCTGGAATGGGTGTTCCAGGGGCTCCAATTTTGTGTTTTGCACTGAGTGTTTGTTCATAGTCCTAAGTTGCAGGGACTTTGCAGATAGGTGGCTTCCTTTGGCTGCATTCATAGGGCAAGCCACCTGCCAATTATAGTTAGGATCCCTGGTCCCACCCCCTTTTTGCTTTTTTGGGGGAAGGGGCCATTTTTCAGTTAATCACAGCAAAGGGAAGCCAAGGCAGAGGATGCGTACAGACGTTCCTCCTGTGCAAAGGCTTCGTCTTTTAAGAGTTCCTGGGGAAGAACAGATTAAAGGCCTCTACGGATTCCCAAAGGGTTCCAGGGAACAGCTTTACAGCCCTGAGGACCTCCGGAGGGAATAACAGCTCTTCATCTTCAGCTAAGTGATTTCAAGCCTGATGGTACGTCTGTTCGGTTCTGAGATGTGGTTCAGCCAGTAGCAGACTCAAACCAGTCAGGTTTAAGTTCACAGCAGCCTGGGAGGAGCTTTAAAGGGGAATTTTTCTGTTAAACAAAGTTTTCTTGAAGATAGTGCCTGTTTCTTGTAAACAAGACTGCAAGACCCAATAGACTATTTAGAAATCTTACAATTCCTGCTTGTTCATTAATAAAGACTGTTGTATTTAAGTTCAAGTCTCCTAAAGCCTGCTTAGTAGGGAAAGTTCCTCCAAAGGCTCCTTCTTGGGCCCCCGGGCTTCCCGCTGGACGCAAGCCTTGCATCCTCTCTTAGAAGCATTTAATTTTAGCTCCAGCGGCGACAGAACACAATACAAAACCTAAAGCAAATTAAAAACAGAAGCAACCAGAAGTAATTTAAGATAAGACTGTCCAACTCTAATTAAACCATTATTCTAACCTTCTTCAATGTCAATGTGCTTACGTAGCCTTCCAATAATAGTAAAAAGAATAAAATAATAAACATAGTCCTAGACACTTGGGAAATATCCAACGTGTGATCCAATACAACAGCCAGCATCGTGATCTTGTTTGCTGTGTACTAATCTAGTTGTGCCTCAAATAATAATAGAATAAAATAATAAAGTAATAATAATAATAATAATAGAGTAAAATAATAAATGTAATAATAAGGCTGAGAAAGGCGGTATACAAGTATAGCAAATCAATCAATCAATAATCAATATAAATAAAATAAATTAATAATAATAAATAGAGTAAAATAATAAATGTAATAATAAGGCTGAGAAAGGCGGTGTATAAGTAGAGCAAATCAATCAATAAATAATAAATATAAATAAAATAATAGAGTAAAATAATAAATGTAATAAGGCTGAGAAAGGCGGTATACAAGTAGAGCAAATCAATATAAATAAATAATCAATATAAATCAAATAATAAAGTAATAATAATAGAGTAAAATAATAAATGTAATAAGGCTGAGAAAGGCAGTATACAAATATAGCAAATAAATAATAATAATAAATATAAATCAAATAATAAAGTAATAATAAGGCTGAGAAAGGCGGTATACAAGTATAGCAAATCAATAAACAAATAATAAATATAAATCAAATAATAAAGTAATAATAATAGAGTAAAATAATAAATGTAACAAAAAGGCTGAGAAAGGCAGTATAAAAGTATAGCAAATAAATAAATAAATATAAATAAAATAATGTAATAATAGAGTAAAATAATAAATGTAATAAGGCTGAGAAAGGCAGTATACAAGTATAGCAAATAATAAATATAAATAAAATTATAAAATAACAATATTAGAGTAAAATAATAAATGTAATAATAAGGCTGAGAAAGGCGGTATACAACTACAGCAAATCAACAAATAATAAATATAAATAAAATAATAAAGTAATAATAATAGAGTAAAATAAATGTAATAAGAAGGCTGAGAAAGGCAGTATACAAGTTTAGTAAATAAATAAATAATAATAGGAAGAAGAAGAGTAAAATAATAAATGTAACAACAACAGAGTAAAATAATAAATAACTCTGACTTGAGTATAAGCCAAATCTATCTAGAAGGTTCCGAAGCTGTCCGCTCAGGCGCAGAAACTACCATATGTGCGATTCACAGTTGACCACGACGGGGAAATATATGGTATCTTGCATGGTAAAAAGCAGATCCAGAGTCTACACCAAGAGTCTCGACATTTTTATTCTGAATTCAAGCACAAAAGTTTGACATATACATTTGTACAACAGGGGGGGGGGGGGAAGAGATCGGAGAGGTGGAAAAACACACCCAAGAAAGGAAGACATCTTTAAAAAATCTCATTTTCTGCCATCATTACAAATATTCCAAGAGAAAGGAGACAGAGGGCAAGAGAGACTTCTCTGGGACGTTCTGGGCTGAATCAAAGCTCTCAAGAAGAGCCTGGAAGCAAATCAAGGAAACTATTTTCAGGGAAGGAAAAGAGACAGATCAACCAAATCCGCAAGACTTCAAGTCTCTTATTCTTCTGAATATTCCCTTGTATCTCACAACCATAAAGAGCTGCACATTGAACAGAGCTCCATATACATTAGGCCTGGGCAATGCATGGTTCTAAATGGTGCTAAAGTACTTACAAAACTAAAGTTCCGGTGGTGAAAATTTCAGAACTCTAACAAAACTTTCAAAATTCCATCATTATTTCATTATTGGCGATTTTTATGACAGAATCAATTAGGAACTGCCATTTATAATGAAATTTTGAGAGTTTTGTTAGAGTTCTGAATTTTTCACCACCAGAACTTTAGTTTTGTAAGTACTTTAGAACCATTTAGAACCATGCATTGACCAGGCCTAATATACATATAGAACCAATGTCAAGGAAACAACAGAATGACAAGTTAATTAGTGTCTTGATCCGTCTTGATCAACTAGATCTCTCCCAAGTCTTGAGGACAATAGTCAAGCCAAGATTTCAGAAGTCGCCGTCTTCGGGGAGACGCTTCTACATTGATTTGTTCACAAAAAGCGGCACTCCCTGATAGGGTTGTTGTAGGTTTTTTGGGCTATATGGCCATGTCCTAAAGGCATTCTCTCCTGACGTTTCACCTGCATCTATGGCAAGCATCCGGAGATGCAGGCGAAACGTCAGGAGAGAATGCCTCTAGAACATGGCCATATAGCCCGAAAAAAACCTACAACAACCCAGTGATTCTGGCCATGAAAGCCTTCGACACTCCCTGATACTTAGGAAGCCTGCGTTCAAGCTCCCAAATTTTGACAAAATACATGTATTGAGACACACCTCCAACTGCTTCACTTCCCATCCCACCTAAGGTTAAATTATTGCCAAAGCTATATGTTCTCCCCAGACTTTGCATCCAGGATTATTGCTATGTTTACATTTCCTTATTTTCAAACTGACTTGGAAACAGGGGATGCTCTGCTATTCTTTCGCACTTATGTCTTTCTGGAGTACAAAGAGCTGAATGTTCTTTGTGTACTAATGGATGCAAATAAACACACTGTAGGGTTTCCTTGCTGGAGCAATTGAGGGAAAATATATATACAGTACCAGCATCTCAGAGTTTGTTGTTGTGATAGAGAAGCAGAGTAGCATCAGCTGTTTGTAGCATGAAGCGCTCCAGATAAGCTTCCATGTGGATTTGGAAAGTTTTGGAGACGTCCACCTGTTAGAAAATTGGTACTTTGGCTCCTACTACTATAAATTAATCCTTCTTCATTTCCCAAAGCCTTAGCTAAGTAAGCAAGCATGAAGCGCTTTAGATAAGCTTCCATGGAAAGCTTTGCAGACATCCACCTGTTAGAAAACTGGTGCTTCGGCTCCTACGACTGTCTCTATCCTAATCTATATTTCCCAAAGCCTTGGCTTTCCAGACTGCTAAGGACTGTAGTATGGCAGCATAAGGGGCAAAAGTCCTGAAGGTAAAAGGAAATGGGGCAACTGGAAGCTAAATCACAAAATCGTCCAAAGGTTGCTTGAAAACCATTCGCCCCTTTGTGCATTCAATCTAGATCCCAAATATTGGGTTCCAGAGTGCGTTACCCAATGCTGGCGAGTCCCTTAAAAGTGACAGAGCTGGTGAATAATATCTCCTATTTCTCATCAATATCAAACTTAAGGCTATTGTGAAGGATGCATAAATACAGATCTACCTGTATTTACAGGTTGCTTACCTGCAACCAAGTTTCTCCAAGTGGTCCCCTGTGAAATGCGTACTAGGCATGTGCAATCCATGGTTCTAAAGTACTTACAAAACTAAAGTTCTGGTTGTGAAAACTTGCTGGAAGGCGGGACCGCGGCCCAATCGAGAGAGACTTCGCGCAAGGAGAGCCCTTGAGGGCGGGGCCTAAGGAGGCGGCCTCATGACCCCTCCAAAATGGCCAAGCGACCCCCAGGTTGAGAACTGCTGTCCTAAATGGTTCTAAAGTACTTACAAAACTAAAGTTCTGGTTGTGAACACTAGGGGGCGCTGGTGCTTGGCTTCTACAGTGTTGCTAAAGTTCTGGTGGTGAAAATTTCAGAACTCTAACAAAACTTTCAAAATTTCATTATTGGTGATTTTTATGACAGAACCTATTAGGAACTGCCATTTATAATGACATTTTGAAAGTTGTGTTAGAGTTCTGAAAGTTTCACCACCAGAACTTTAGTTTTGCAAGTACTTTAGAACCATGGATTGCATTTATTTATTTATTTCATATATTTATATTCCACCTTTTTTCCCCCACAAGGAGGACTCAGCGTGACCAAATGTGACACACTTGCCAAATGCGTACATATGGTATTTTCTGAGCAGGAAATACCTTATGTGTGCATTTCACAGGGACCACGACGGAGAAATATTAAACCTCATATCAAAACTGAGTGCTGAAAATTAAGCCGCACGGCGAATGTCCCTCGTATGCTGGCAGTGAAAAATTAGCAAATGAGGAAAAGGATCTAATCACCAGCCCCCAGAAGAAGAAAAAATAACAAAGCACTGCTACAGAGAACTTCAGATATTTTTTTTTTAAAAAAAACATTCTTCATAGCAGCTCCAAGTGGAAGAAGAGTTCAAGAGTGCAACATCGGTTTCCCCAAATTGCAAGGTTAGACGGGAAAAATGGGGAGCTGAAAGAAATATTGTACACATCCAGGTTGAAAGGAAAATATATTTGATTTGTGGAAGTGTGGGAGGAAATGCCAAACACTGCCCCGGCCCACCAATGAGAAAACAGATACTGGCAAGATTCAAACTGGAGGGAAACCTCTCCTCGCAAGTATCGAGGTGTTGTGATCCACTGAAAAGATCAGCCTCAATCAAGATCAGGGAGGGATTAGAGCAAGTGAAAAAAAGAGACGAGATTCCCGGTGAAGGGACTCCTCAGTTTCCCCGGAAAGCGCTCTGCGCCGCTGTGGAGGCCGCGCTCTGGAAGTTCCTGTTGGTGAGGATGCCTTGGGAGAACTCCTCCTGGGCTCTCTGGAAGCTGGCTCCCGTCCGGCGGTACAAAGAGTGGACCTTGGGGAAAGAGGACAGCACAGACCATCATCGTGGACATCATGTCTCCAATCCCACAACCAAAACAGACACTGCATTTCCCTCAGTGATGCCATTTGCTAGACCAGGAGCGTCAAACCCATTGTCATTGAGGGCCACATCAACTTCAGAATTTGTGGATGAAGCATGACTGCACGGAGTGCCATTACTTTCCCTATTGATCTACTCACATTTGCATGTTGTGGTTGGCAGGAGTTGGGGCTAACAGCTGGAGCTCACCCCGCTCCCCGGATTTGAACCAGCAACCTTTCGGTCAGCAAGTTCAGCAGCTCAGCGGCTCAACCCGCTGCGCTACCAGGGGAGGGGGGCATTATAAATATGGGGGGGGAGGGGGCATTATAAATATGGTAAATAATAATGAATAAAAAATAATAATGTACTTTATAGAAATATATTTAAATATGTACATTTTTTGCACTTTTTAAAATTGTCTAGTGTGGCTTGTTAGCTGCCTTGAGTCTCCATGGGGAGAAAGGTAAAGGTAAAGGTTTCCCCTTGACATTAAGTCTAGTTGTGACCGACTCTGGGACTCTGATGCTCAACTCCATTTCTAAGCCGAAGAGCTGGCGTTGTCCGCAGACACCTCCAAGGTCATGTGGCTAGCATGACTGCATGGAGTGCTGTTACCTTCCCGTCGAAGTGATACCTATGGATCTACTCACATTTGCATGTTTTTGAACTGCTAGGTTGGCAGAAGCTGGGGCTAACAGCAGGACCTTGCCCCACTCCCCAGATTCAAACCACTGTCCTTTCGATCAGCAAGTTCAGCAGCTCAGCAGTTTAACCTGCTGCACCACCAGGGGCTCCAGGACCTACTATACTGTTTGATATTGTGGTTAGTAGGGTTATGCATTTTGGTTAAGCCGCAATCTCTTTTTGGTGTCCTGAATTTCAGCGCAGTCCTTGTTACGTTTTCGAGTGCTTTCGGAATTTGGCAGGGTGAGAATCTGTCTTCCCTTACAGCAATCGAAAGATTCATTTTTTATCTGGCCCACTGGCGAAAAAGGGGAATTTATGAGGCTCCCCTTTCCGTCGTTTTTATGGCAAGGGCTTACGAAACCCTGCTTGCTGTGATCTCTTTCTTTCTTTTATTTTCTTCCTTTCTCCCTTCCTTCCCTCCCTCCCTTCATTTCCTCCCTCCCTCCCTCCCTCCCTCCCTTCCTTCCTCCCTCCCTCCCTTTCCTTCCTTCCCTTTCTTTTCTTCCTTCCCCTTTTCCTTCCTTCCTTCCTTCCTTCCTTCCTTCCTTCCTTCCTTCCTTTCTTTCAAGGAGACCTGGGTTTAAGGCAAGGGTTCCTTCCTTCCTTCCTACCTTCCCTTCCCTTCCCTCCCTCCCTTTCTTTCCCTCCCTCCCTCCCTTCCTTTCTTTCCTTCCTTCCTTCCCTCCCTTCCCTTTCTTTTCTTCCTTCCCCTTTTCTTTCCTTTCTTTCTTTCTTTCTTTCTTTCTTTCTTTCTTTCTTTCTTTCTTTCTTTCAAGGAGACCTGGGTTTAAGGCAAGGGTTCAAGAAACCCCCCTTTTTGCGATCCTTTCCCTTCTGTCTTTAAAGGAGACTTTCAGGCCACAGGCTTAAGAAACCACTAGGCATGTGCAAAATCTCATTTTTGGATCACAAGCTTTGCTAAAGCTGTTTCTACTCGAGAGGAGACACAGCTCTCTCCCGGCAGGAGCCAGTTTTCCAAGGCATTTTAAGGGGGATCCACCTTTAAGCGAGCTTCCTTAAAAAAGCCCTCCCTTCTCTCTTGATTTGGAGGCATCATAGGGGACAACTGGCGCCTTGCTTAGATCGCCCGCCCCCCCTCGCACTTCGATTCTACCTCCAAATCCAGAGAGAAGGGAGGGCACAAGAAACCCTGCTTCCTGCAATTTGAAAGACACTGAATTTATTATTTACTAGCTGTCCCCTGCCACACGTTGCTGTGGTCCAATCTGTGTATGTGTATTTTGTGTATGTATATATATGTGTGCATGTTTGCGTGTATATATGTGGTTTTGCGCATGTGTTGTAATGTATTTTTATTTTGTGGCTTTTTAGTCCCTTCTGATGTGCTTTTCAGTGTTTTTATGAGTGATGGTCACTCCTTGGCCTGAGAAGTGTCTTGTGTCCAAATTTGGTGTCAATTCGTCCAGTGGTTTTTGAGTTATGTCAATCCCACAAACAAACATTACATTTTTATTTATATAGATTTATTTATTTACCATATTTATATAATGCCTCTCTCAGCCCGAAGGCGACTCGAGGCGGTTTCCAACCGGCAATCAATGCTACCAACAACATAAAATAGAATTTAAAACATTAACATATAATATAGACCATATAAAAGCAGTGCAAACAATAATAGCAGCCTGTTTTGGATAACTGCTGTTCTGTTGCAACTCGGGGGGGAGGGAAATGGTGGCGGAGCCCATGCCGTCACAGGCATCTGAACCAGCAGGAAACCGGTTTTGAAAATGGGTCTGTGCACAAGCCTAGTGGTCGATGCTCTGTAGATTTACCCAATTGCATCCTCAGATAATAACAATCTATATAAATAAAATGTAATGTTCATTTGTGGGATTAACAGAACTCAAAAACCACTGGATGAATTGACACCAAATTTGGACACAAGATACCTAACAACCCAATGTATGTCCTTCACTCCAAAAAAAATGATTTTGTCATCTGGGAGTTGTAGTTGCTGGGATTTATAGTTCACCTACAATCAAAGAGCATCCTGAACCCCACCAACGATGGAATTGAACCACAGTTCTCCCATGACCAACAGAAAATACTGGAAGGATTTGGTGAGCAGTGTCCTTTGGTTTTGGAGTTGTAGTTCACCTACATCCAGAGATCACTATGGACTCAAACAATGATGGATCTGGACCAAACTGTAGAGGAATACTCAATATGCCCAAATGTGAACACTGGAGGAGTTTGGGAACAATAGAATCTTGACATTTGGGAGTTGTAGTTGCTGGGATTTGTAGTTCACCTACAATCATAGAGCATTCCGAACCCCACCAATGATAGAATTGGGCCAAACCTCCCACACAGAACCCCCATGTGGGCCACAGGAATGCGTGGCAGGGGATGGCGAGTTAGTAATAATAATAATAATAAAAGCTGTCACTGCATGACAGACAACTCCCATCCCTTTAGATTATCTGGGGATGGTGGGGATTGCAATCTGATTGCACTTGTGGCTCTGAGGTTGGGGAAAGTTTAGAGGCATCCAAGGCTTGGGCTGGAGAAAACATTGGCCGCTGCCACTCACCTGCTTCAAAAGGATGAGAGCCAGAACGGCGCAGATTGTGAAGAAGGAGGCCACCACCATCATGATGATGGCCACGGGCAAGCTGTAGCCAATTTCAGAGAGAGCTGCAATCCAGCCGCTGGAATGGAAGGAGACACAAGAAACACGGCCGTGAGCAGAGAAAGGGCCAAGGAGGCCGGGGGCCAAGGACAGAGGCCGTCTCCATCGGAACGCAGATCCCAACAGTGACTGGGCTGCTGTGAGTTTTCCGGACTGTTTGGCCATGTTCCAGAAGCATTCTCTCCTGACGTTTTGCCCACATCTATGGCAGGCATCCTCAGAGGTTGTGAGGTCTATTGGAAACTAGGCAAGTGAGGTTTATATATCTGTGAAATAATGTCCAGGGTGGGAGAAAGAACTCTTGTTTGCTTGAGGCAAATGTGAATGGCCTTGCAGCTTCAAAGCCTGGCTGCTTCCAGCCTGGGGGAAGCCTAAGTTAAGATGGACTGGAAAGGAAAGGAGGAAAATTCAAGGGTGCAGAGAAGCCTGCCATAGATGTAGGTGAAACGTCAGGAGAGAAAGCTTCTGGAACATGGCCAAGCAACCCAGAAATCTTTTGGGTATCACCCCCCTCTCCTATTTATGAAGCAGGGATGGGAATCAATTCCCTCAAATGAACAGGGTTGCTGTGAGTTTTCCGCGATGTATGGCTGTGTTCCCGAAGCATTCTCTCATGACGTTTCGCCCGCATCTATGGCAGGCATCCTCAGAGGTTGGGAAGTCTGTTGGAAAGTAGGACAAGTGGTGTGTGTCTGGTTTATGCCTCACCCCCTATCAACCCCAGAGATCCCTCCGTTCTGAGGACCAAGATTTGTTGGAAATTCCCAGTGTCAAGACCTTGTGTCTAACAGCAACCATACGCAGAGCCTTTACAGCAGTGGCACCATCACTCTGGAATACTCTGCGACCTGAAGTCCGTGCCTTGCGGGACTTATCAGCTTTCCGCAGGGCATATAAGACATATCTGTTTCGACAGGCCTTTGATCTTTGATATTGCTGTTTTTAAATTGTTTTAAATTGTTTTTAAATTGTGTTAGATTTTAGCCTGTTCTTGTAAGCCGCTCCAAGCCCCAGGGGAGTGGCAGCATATAAGTTTGAATAATAAATAAATTTGTGTGTGTGTGTGTGTGTGTGTGTATAGATAGATAGATAGATAGATAGATAGATAGATAGAGATACCTGTGGAATAATGTCCAGGGTGGGAGAAAGAACTCTTATCTGTTTGAGGCAAGTGTGAATGCTGCAATTGATCACCTTCATTAGGATTGGATAGCCTTACAGCTTCAAGGCTTGAAATTGAAAAGCTAATCATTGCAGCCAATTGAAACATTCACAGGCAGGAAGCAACCAAGCATCGAAGCTGCACGGCTATTTAGTGCTACTCAAGGTGATGAATTGCAACATTCACACTTGCCTCCAACAGGCAAGAGTTCTTTCTCCCACTCTGGACTTCCCACAGATATACAAAACCCACTTCAATAGTTTCCAACAGACCTCACAACCTCTGAGGCTGCGTGCTATAGATGAAGGTGAAAACGTCATGAGAGAATGCTTCTGGAAGTTGGCCAGACAGTCTGGAAAACTCACAGCATGTGTATGTGTATGAATTCCCTCAAATGCAGAATGAACAGGGTTGCTGTGAGTTTTCCGAGCTATCTGGTCATGTTCCAGAAGCATTCTCTCCTGACATTTCGCCCACATCTATGGCAGGCACTCTCAGAGATTGTGAGGATGCCTGCCGTAGATGTGGGTGAAACATAAGGAGAAAATGTTTCTGAAACATGGCCAGACAGCCCCGAATTCTTTTGGGTATCACCTCCCTCTTCTATTTATGAGACAGGGATGGAAATCAGTTCCCTCAAATGCAGAATGAACAAGGTTGCTGTGGGTTTTCCGGGCTGTATGGCCGTGTTCTGGAAGCATTCTATCCTGACATTTCACCCACATCTATGGCAGGCATCCTCAGAGGTTGTGAGGATGCCTGCCATAGATGTGGGCAAAACCTCACAACATCTGAGGATGCCTGCAGTAGATGTGGGCAAAATGTCAGGAGAGAATGCTTCTGGAATATGGCCAGACAGCCCAGAAAACTCACAGCAACCCAGACAAGAGTCCTTTCTCTCACCCTGGACATCATTCCACAGATATATAATCCCCACTTTCCATGTTTCCAACAGACCTCACAACCTCTGAGGATGCCTGCCATAGATGTGGGCGAAACGTCAGGAGAAAATGCTTCCGGAAGTTGACCAGGCAGCCTGGAAAACTCACAGCAACCATGTGTATATTTATTCAGAAGCGAAACTGTTCAAGGAGTGCAAATCCAGGACCACAGCCCATGAAAGCCAAAGGCAGATGGCTAGGATCTATATATAAAGTCCATGATCTTGATTGTAGATGAAAGTGCAAAAAGAAGAAAAGGCTCAGCTGGCAGTGGACGCTTCTCCAATGTTCAGGATTGCAGACGGTGAAAAGCACAACCCTGAAGCCAAGCTAAAAAAAAAAGTGTACGTAAGCAGAAGAGATGCTCTGAGCACGACTCGATGTGACAGGCCAGAAAGTGGCACGGCCCAAGGGCTTTCTCTCCAGGTTATGTGCAAAAACAGACGCCAAACTCCACAGCTTTTCTCACCCAAAGGGTAAGAACTGCCACGTCCAATACTCAAGAGTCTTCACATCCACAGGAATGAAAGACGATGGATTATTTTGGGATCTTGTCGGTCTTCTGATCAAGGCTGAGACAGAAAAGGCCCAGACGTGTTGCGGACACAGCCTTTCGAAGCTGGATGGGTGCAAATTCTGGTCTGGCGTCTAGCACAGATCTCGGTGCCCCAACTTTTACAGCCTTGGATCTCACCTGAGCAGGGCCAGGGGAGGATTCAGACTGTCAACTTTAGATTGTTTAAACAAGGCATAGGCAAACTTGGGCCCTCTCTCCAGGTGTTTTGGACTTCAGCTCCCACAACTCCTAACAGCACCAGGCTCCTTCCTTTTCCCCCTCAGCCTGCTGTTAGCCCCAGCTTCTGCCAACCTAGCAGTTCAAAAATTTGCAAATGTGAGTAGATCAATAGCTGATCTATTAAGATGAGGGGGAAGGGGCCTGAGGCTGTTAGGAATGGTGGGAGTTGAAATCCAAAACACCTGGAAGGAGGGCCCAAGTTTGCTCATGTCTGTTCTAGTGTCAACATTAGGGTGAATGAGCTTCAGCAATTACAGTTGCTGCTGGCTGAAGTACCTAGCCTCGCCTTCAAAACAAACACACAGGGGAAAGGAAAGGGCTTGAGCCTGTTAGGAATGGTGGGCTCGTATTTGCCCATGCCTGTTATATACACACAATATGGCCGAAGAAGAAAATTCCCAGTAGAGTCAGAAAACAGGGAAGAAAAGAAGAACAGGAAAGCATGCAAAGGAAAGGCACAGCAAGGTAAGGAGGCGCGAGGAAAAGTTAGGAGGAGATACGTGCCTTTCAGGCGAAGGACTTAAGAGCAGGAGGTATGGAGTTAGAGGCGCGTCAGCTGGGATCTGAGGAAGCCGCAGATCAGGAGAGAAAAGAGAAAAGCTTTAGAGAAGAGAGAATGGCTGCCAAAGCCTCGGAGGCAAGTGCAACAAGCAGGCCTTGCTCTCCGGCGCTGCTTTGTGTCCTCAAAGGCCACCGTTGAGCTTACCTGTCCCCCCAGCCAGGGATGCCCACAGCTTGGATGATGTAGATGGCTATCTGGCAGAAGAACACAAAGAAGAAGACGAAGAAACTGAAGGAACTGTCGGATCTGCCAGGAGGAAGATGGAAAGTGTCGCATTAGATTTGGCTTAGAAGGAAACCACAAAAGTGTCAGAAATATTAAAAATTAAGTAGGTATTTTTAATTACAAAAATGTGAGTCAAGCACATTAAGGGATACAATCACTCAGCAAAAGCTGCACTTCTATATGAGCAGGTGTGTCGGTAGCTTAGTAACCCTCACTCTGTGAGAGACCTCAGTGTTAGTTCATTCTCGGTCTGTGAGAGCACTCTGTGGGAGAAAGGCCTCAGTGTGAGAAGCCCCAGGTTGAAGGCCATCATGTCTGAAGGCTGCTGTGTGTAAAAAGCTACTGTGTGAAGCTCCTCTGTACTTCTATATAAGCAGGCGTGCCTGTAGCTTAGTAGCCCTCAGTCTGTGAGAGGCCTTGGTGTGAGAAGGCCTCAGTGTTAGTTCGTTCTCAGTCTGTGAGAGGACACTGTGGGAGAAAGGCCTCAGTGTGAAAAGCTTCAGTGAGAGAAGTTCCAGGTTGAAGGCCATCATGTCTGAAGGCTGCTGTGTGTAAAAAGCTACTGTGTGAAGCTCCTCTGTACTTCTACATAAGCAGGCGTGCCTGTAGCTTAGTAGCCCTCAGTCTGTGAGAGGCCTTGGTGTGAGAAGGCCTCAGTGGGAGAAAGGCCTCAGAGTGAAAAGCTTCAGTGAGAGAAGTTCCAGGTTGAAGGCCATCATGTCTGAAGGCTGCTGTGTGTAAAAAGCTACTGTGTGAAGCTCCTCTGTACTTCTACATAAGCAGGCGTGCCTGTAGCTTAGTAGCCCTCAGTCTGTGAGAGGCCTTGGTGTGAGAAGGCCTCAATGTTAGTTCGTTCTCAGTCTGTGAGAGGACTCTGTGGGAAAAAGGCCTCAGTGTGGGGTAGGCCTCAGTGTGAGAAGCTTCAATGAGAGAAGCCCCAGGTTGAAGGCCATCGTGTGTGTGTGTGTGTAAAAAGCTACTGTGTGAAGCTCCTCTGTAAATTCAGTGTGAGAAAAGGCTCTGTGAGAGCGAAGCTGTTTTACATGCAGGAGAAAGAAGCCCAGCGTGGAAGCAAAGAAGCAAGTATAATTATTTCTGTTATGGAAACCTTGAATGTTGGCTTCTTTATTCTGGATTTTAACTCGACGTGTTTAATTGTTCAGAGTATTAAAATATGAAAGGCTGGTTATCTCTCTCTCTCTCTATATATATATATATATATGCTGCGTTTGCTTTTAGTGACATTATAACCCGTCACTTGTATCTATTGTTTCATGCCTGGAATTCCTCTGTTTTCTGAGGGCCACAGCAACACGTTGCAGGGGACAGCTAATTACCTTATAAAGCCCAATACGCTTCGGGTTCAACATATCTTCCGAGACCACATCTCCTTCTATGAAGCGGCACGGGCACTAAGATCTACCAGGGAGGCCCTCCTCTCAGTCCCACCTCCATCTCAAGTGTGGTTGGTAGAGATGAGAGAGAGGGTCTTCTCAGTACTGTCCCCCCTGACTTTGGAATTTCCTCCCAAGAGAGATTAGGCTACCCCACACTCTCCAAGTCTTTCGTACACAATTGAAAACATGACCATTTTGACAAGCCTTTGACCATGTTTCAAATCCCTTAATCAACATATTTGAGGACTTAAAGACAATTTCACCGTGCACTTTATGAGAGTGATATTGATTGCAGTTGTTTTATTCCTATTGTTGCATCTTACTTAATTTAACCTTGGGGGTGGGGGGAGTTGTGATGTTTATGTTGATTGTTATTGCTTTTGTATTATTTTTGAGGGTGTTTTGATTGCACTTTTCCTTCCTGGCAGAAGGGGATTGTGATGTTTATGTTGGCTGTTATTGCTTTTGTATTATTGTGTTTCCACTTTTTATATTTTGCGTGTTTGCACCTTTGTGAGGGCTTTGTGAGCCACCCCGAGTCTCTCTGGGAGATGGTGGCGGCGCATAAATAAATAAATAAATAAATAATTATTATGATCTGTCGAGGGTGCTCTGATTGCACTTTCCTTCCTTGCAGAAGGGGGTTGTGATGTTTATGTTGGCTGTTATTGCTTTTGTATTATTGTCTTTGCACTTTTTGTATTTTGCATGTTTGCACCTTTGTGAGGGCTTTGTGCGCCACCCCAAGTCCCTCTGGGAGACTGTGGCGGGGTATAAATAAATAAAAATAATTATTATTATCTGTCAAGGGTGCTTTGCATGTTTGCACCTTTTTGAGGGCTTTGTGAGCCGCCCCGAGACTCTCTGGGAGACAGTGGCGGAGTATAAATAAATTATTATTATTATTATTATTATTATTATTATTATTATTACCACCACCTGTCAAGGGTGCTTTGATTGCACTTTTCCTTCTTGCAGGTTGTGCTATAATAACAACACCTAAGTAAAAACTCTATGTCTGAGGAACAGGGGAACCCCTCCACTCCAAACCCCGTTTCCCTTTTCAACACGGGACGCGGTACTTGCCTGAACGCCTTGTAAATGGGCCGATACCAACAGAGGAAAGCACACGGGGTGAACAAGATGAACCACAGGATGGACAGGCCGAAGTCAACTCCTCTGTCCGTTTTAACCGTGAACCAGGCCAGGCAGGCAAGCAGGTTTAGGAGAAGGGTGATGGAGTGAACTGCCCAGGATTGGAAAACAACAACATTAATCAAGGAACAACCACAACAACAACAACTTCTCTGTAAAGCTCTGAATTGTCCATGAAACTATGTAAGTAGAGCATGGGGTGGCTTGGCCCCCCAAGTTCAATTATTTTCTCTAAAATAGTGGTTCTCAACTTGTGGGTCCCCAGGTGTTTTGGCCTACAACTCCCAGAAATCCCAACCAGTTTAGGATTTCCAGGAGTTGAAAGCCAAAACACCTGGGGGCCCACAGGTTGAGAACCACTGCTCTAAAACATTTCTCATGTCTGAAAAGGCTATCTAGGGACGCTGGGGGCCTTTCTGCCATGTCTTGGGGTGCATTAAAGGCTGAGGAAGCTCGTTAGAACAGAGGTAAAGCTTTTCATCTAGATGGTAGAAGAATCACCTCCACCAAACCTGTGTCACTGGGTCAATCAGCAGTATCTTTGTGTTGCATAAATTAGTATAAAACCGATAAAAATAGAAAGCACGCAGGTGGCTAAAAATCGTTTGACCAAAAACGGGCAACAGAAACGGCATTGTCTGTAGCCTCCAACAATTCTTCCTCTGTACGTGAGGCAGGGCATAGTGGACAAGCACACAGATGCGGCGTTGTCTGTTCTGCTCCACAGTCACACAAGGTGTGGGATTCTTTTAGGTATCCTTGTTAAGGGAGCATAGAGGAGGATCAAAGAGAGAGCAAAATTAAAATTGCCATAAATTGCCAAGAAGACTCGAAATGCTAATTTGATTACCCACTCAAAACAAATTGTAATTTTCTGTAATTGACAATGTTTTTATTATTCATATCAGCATGCTAATAACCTCGGTTTTGTGTCTTCTGTTCCTTGCTTTAAACATACTCAACTGTACTTTTAATCTCCCCCCCAAAAAATTACATGTAATTTCCTGTGATTGCAAATGTTTTTAATATTCGTATCAGCATGCTAATAACCTTGATTTTGTGTTTTTGCGTTAAACATACTCTTCTGTACTTTTAATTCCCCTCCAAAAAATTTTGCATATAATTTTCTGTAATTGACAATATTTTTATTATTATTTGTGTGACCATGATAATAACCTCAGTTTTGTGTTTTCTGTTCCTTGCTTTAAACGTAGTCTTTTGTACATTTTATGGCTGATTGTCATGGACTAGTACAATAAACATACTGATGAAAAGATACAACAGAGGTAAGCACAGGCCAAATTTTGTGGTTCCTTTCAAGATGGCAACAGGAGATGACTTAAAAGTTCTGAAATACAAGGAAAACACTGGGTTGTTGTAGGCTTTTTGGGCTGTATGGCCATGTTCTAGAGGCATTCTCTTCTGATGTTTCGCCTGCATCTATGGCAAGCATCCTTAGAGGTAGTGAGGTCTGTTGGAACTAGGAAAATGGGTTTATGTATCTGTGGAATAATGTCGAGTGGGTCAAAGGACTCTTGTCTGCTGGAGCTAGGTGGGAATGTTTCAACTGACCACCTCGATTAGCATTTGATGGCCTGGCAGTTGTTTGGTGTGGCTTGTTAGTGCCTGGGGCTATCTTTTGTTGAGAGGTGATTAGCTGTCCCTGCTTGTTTCCTCTCGGCTGTTTTGCTGTTGTAATTTTAGAGTTTTTTTAATACTGGCAGCCAGATTTTGTTCATTTTCATGGAAATTTCCTCCTTTCTGTTGAAATTGTCCACATGCTTCTTGTGGATTTCAATTGCTTTTCTGTGTAGCCTGACATGGTGGTTGTGACAGCGGTCCAGCATTTCTGTGTTCTCAAATAATAATCTGCTGTGTACAGGTTGGTTCATTGTGGCCTCTGCTATGGCTGACTTCTCTGGTTGAAGTAGTCTGCAGTGCCTTTCGTGTTCCTTGATTCGTGTTTGGGCAATGCTGCTGTGTTTGGTGGTTCCTATATAGAACATTCACATCTTGCTCCAACAGACAAGGGTTCTTTGTCCCACCCTGGTCGTTCCACAGATATATAAACCCAATTTTCCTAGTTTCAACAGACCTCACTACCTCTGAGGATGCTTGCCATAGATGCAGGAGAAACGTCAGGAGAGAATGCCTCTAGAACATGGCCATATAGCCCGAAAAAACTTACAACAACCCAGTGATTCCGGCCATGAAAGCCTTCGACAATACAAGGAAAACAAATAAAGAGAGGATATGGTCCCAGAAGGGGATGGAAAGGGAAACTGCTTTCCATTTCCCTCCAGAGGTGCTCACGGAGGCTGGATCTACACTGCCATACAATCCAGTTTCTGATTATAATCTGCTTTGCACTAGATTATATGAGTCCACACTGACATACAATCCAGTGCAAAGCAGATAATCTGGATTCAGAGACCAGAAGGAGTTCACAACACTGGAAGATGTTTCTAGCCTTGTCTAGTCCCTGAGGGAAGCAACGTGAAGCAAAGCCATGGCCTCTTCTTGTACTTACACATCCATAGGTAATACAGCATCTTGCACGTTCGCTGATAGTCAGCAGGGATGTCTGCAGCGAAGTCTTGATAGAAGCACGGCTTGATGGGAAACTGTTTTGGAAGCGGGGGCCAATTGTTCTGCCGCGCTGCAGAGAGAGAAGAACAAGCCCTTTCCCAGATCTGTTGCCCAACTGTTTCTTTGCACATGGAGTTGCATTGATGGAATTATGGGATAATAGAATTACAGAGCGCTCTAAGCCTCTTCTCAGAGAAGAGAAAAGCACAACACTGACAACACTGAACTATAATAGGTTTGGAAGAGACCACGTGGTCCATCCAGTCCAATCCCATTCTGCCAAGAAGCAGGAAAATTGCATTCAAAGCACCCCTGACAGATGGCCATCCAGCCCGTTTAAAAGCCTCCAAAGGAGGAGCCTCCCCCACACTTCCAGGGCAGAGAGTTCCAATGCTGAACGGCTCTCACAGTCAGGAAGTTCTTAAAATCATAGAATGATAGAGTTGAGAGAGACCTCATGGGCCATCCAGTCCAACCCCATTCTGCCAAGAAGCAGGAAAATTGCATTCAAAGCAACCCCGACAGATGGCCATCCAGCCTCTGTTTAAAAGCCTCAAAAGGAGGAGCCTCCCCCACACTCCAGGGCAAAGAGTTCCACTGCTGAACAGCTCTCCCAGTCAGGAAGTTCTTCCTCATGTTCAGATGGAATATCCTTTCTTGTAGTTTGAAGCCATTGTTCCATTGCGTCATAGTCTCCAGGGCAGAAGACAAGCTTGCTCCCTCCTCCCTGTGACTTCCCCTCAAATATTTATGCCTGGCCCACATCATATCTTCCCTCAGCCTTCTGTTCTGCAGGCTAAACATGCCCAGCTCTTTAAGCCACTCCTCATAGGGCTTGTTCTCCAGACCCTTGATCATTTTAGTCACCCTTCTCTGGACACCTTCTAGCTTGTCAACATTTCCCTTCAACTGCGGTGCCCAGAATTGGACACAGTATTCCAGGTGTGGTCTAACCAAAGCAGAATAGTAGCATGTCTTCCCTGGATCTAGATACTAGACTCCTCTTGATGCAGGCCAAAATCCCATGGGCTTTTTTAGCCGCTGAATGACATTGTTGGCTCATGTTTAACTTGTCTGGCCAGAGTGAAGACAGAGGGGAGCAGAAAACAGTTCCATCTTGTCTTTACTAATAATATAATATAATATATTTTATATATATATAATATTTATAATATTATAATGTAATAGAGTATAATACTAGTAATAGTAATGCAATATTATAATTATATATTTACATTACATGTAACATTACTAATAATATTACAATATAATGGTATAGTGCAATATAGTAATATACAATACTGATATTGTACTATGCCAATAATTTAATATATTGTATGAAAATATATCTTGTAAGCCGCGCTGAGTCCCCTTCGGGGTGAGAAGGGTGGCATAGAAATGTCGTAAATAAATAAATAAGGACTCCAAGATCTTTTTCAAACGTCCTGCTCTCGAGCCAGGCCTCATCGTCTCCCATTCTGTCTCTTTGCATTTCGTTTTTTCTGCCTAAGTGGAGTATCTTACATTTGTCCCTGTTGAACTTCATTGTGTTAGTTTTGGCCAATCATCTCTCTCATCTGTGAAGATCATTTTGAATTCTCCTCCTGTCCTTTGGAGTATTGGCTCTCCCTCCCATTTGGTGTTGTTTGCAACTTTGGTGATCCTGCCTTCTAACCCTTCATCTCAGTCATTAATAAAGATGTTGACCAAAACTTGGCCCAGGAGGGAAACCTGCGGATGGCACTTCACTCGTCACTTCTTTCCAGGATGAAGAGGAGGAAGCCTTGGGGAGAATCAACCTTTGGCTTTGTTTGCTTAACCAATTAATCCAAACATTCACTTAACCAACAATTACAACCTTCATGAATGAAGGCTGTGATTTTTAAGAAAAGGATTAGAAGATAAATATCAAGCAAGAGGTTATATAGAAAGGAAGTATAGCGTTTATACCATTCCAAAAAAGGGAATGACTTGTCAAACTTCCGTACAGTGGCCCTTATTTCTCATGCCCAGAAGGGAATGCTCAAGATCCTGCAAGGAAGACTCCACAAGACATGGAGAGAGAGTGGCCAGATGGACAAGCTGGGTTCAGAAAAGGCACAGGAACGAGAGACCCAATGGCCAATATCCAGATGCTGGAGAATGGAGGAAGGCAGGGAGTTTCAGAAAAACATCTATTTCTGTTTCATTGACTATTCCAAAGCCTTTGACTGTGTGGATCATCATAAACTGTGGCAAGTTCTTGGTGGGATGGGGATACTAAATCACAGTATCTCTCTCCTGAAGAATCTGTATCATGACCAAGTAGCAACAGTCAGAACTGACCATAGAACAACAGACTGGTTCAAGATTGGGAAAGGCGTACGGCAGGGTTGTATCTTCTCCCCCAACCTATTCAACTTGCATGCAGAACACATCATGCAACGTGCGGGGCTTGACGAATGCAAGGCTGGGGTGAAAATGGCTGGAAGGAACATTAACAACTTTAGATATGCAGAAGACACTGCTTTGATGGCCGAAAGCGAGGAGGAGCTGAGGTGCCTTCTCACCAAGATGAAAAAAAGAAAGCGCAAAAGCTGGGTTGCAGCTAAACATTAAAAAAATAAATAAACCAAGATTATGGCAACAAGAATGATTGACAACTGGGAAATAGAGGGAGAAAACATGGAGGCCGTGACAGACTTTGTATTTCTAGGTGCAAATATGAGTGCAGATGCAGACTGCAGCCAGGAAATCAGGAGACGCTTCCTTCTTGGGAGGAGAGCAAGGACCTATCTCGATAAGATAGTGAAGAGACATCACACTGGCAATGAAGATCCGCATAGTTAAAGCAATGGCATTCCCAGTAGACACCTACCTGGACCAGAAGGAAGGCTGAGTGAAGTTAGAGATATGCTTTTGAACTGTGTTGCTGGAGGAAAGTGCTGAGAGTGCATTGGACCACGAGAAGATCCAACCAATCCATACTTCAGGAAATAAAGCCCGACTGCTCATTGGAGGGAAGGAGATGAGAGGCCAAGATGAAATCCTTTGGCCACATCATAAGAAGAAAGGAAAGTTTGGAGAAGAGAATGATGCTGGGGAAAATGGAAGGAAAAAGGAAGAGGGGCCAACGAAAGGCAAGATGGATGGATTGACCTTGAAGGAGCTGGGAGTGGCCACGGCCGACAGGGAGCTCTGGCTTGGGCTGGTCCATGAGGTCAAAACAGACTCTAAAATAAGAGTCTGTTATTTTAGTAATTTCACTAGGGAGGAGTGGGTGGGTGTGGGTTGTGGGGGTGAGTTTAAGAAGGCCTTTTGTGTGTGTTTGATTTTTTTAAAAAAGGAAACGACTGAACGAATGAACAACAACAAAGCTTTTTCTTCACTGCCTAGAACAATTGGTTTGAAAATTCATAGCTACACAAGCTCCCTGTTTATTCCTTCATCTGATTTGTTATTGTTATGTGTATGTTTTGGTTTAACGGTTGCATCAGTTTAGTCTGGTTGTTTCAGTTGTTGCATAAAGTAGCTTTTTAAATCAAAATGCAAATAAATATATTTGAATACAATCCAATGGAGGACTCAATCAAGAGTGTCCTTGGTGCTACTCACGGTTGAAGCCAGCAGCGCTATTCTGCAACTCCCGTTCCTTTCTGTCCAATTCCGCTGCTTTTCTTTCCAGTTCCTCTTGCTGCTGAAGAAGCCCCGCTTGGGCGGCTGAGGCAACTGCCTGCATGCCAGTAAAAAACAACAACAAATATGAGCTCAAAAAGGGAAAATTGTGGTCTCTTTTAAGAAGGAGAACTAGCAGACCTATAGAAGGCAAGGTGTTGGTGCAGGGCCAGTCCCAGGGCTGTTTACCATTGGCTGGGCCAGCTACACATGCTGGGAATTGCATTAAACATCCAGAAGGCTATGGGATTTCCAATCCTGTTGTATTATTAAAGGGACAGGAGTGAAACGGGAGCATCTCTGAGCAAAGAGGTTTTACTTTTTTCTGTTAAAGGAAAATCCAGGGCTTCCCAATTGTCACATTTAAGTTTTTAAATCATTTTATGTACATGCAGCCCGCTCTTTGTCCTTATGTTTGGTTCTTATGTTTTATGTCTGTTGTTTATATGCTTTGATGTTTTATACTTTAATGTTATGCTGTTTATTTTATTGTAATTTTGTATTTTTTTGTATTGTAATCTGTTGTTTGGGCTTGGCCCCATGTAAGCCGCTCGGAGTCCCCATTGGGGGAGATGGTGGTGGGGTATAAATAAAGTTTATTTATTTATTTATTTATTTATTATTATTATTATTATTATTATTTATAGCAAGGGTCCTCAAACTAAGGCCCGAGGGCCGAATACAACCCTTCAAGGTTATTTACCTGGCCCTCGCTCAGGGTAAATCTGAGTCTGAAACTATTTGAAAGCACACAACAATAACAACAATCCTGTTGTGACTCAACTTGACTCTGAGTCTGAAGCTGAGCTGTTTAGGCCTTCTGAGCGTGATTTTGGGCCTTCTGAGCCTGATTTCCTGCACGATGACGAGGAAGCTGATGGTTTACAGATTCCTGTACATGTTTCAGATGGGGCTTATAGTGTGGTTGCTGAAGGAGAAACAACAAGTCAGTTCCTCGGCGAAAGGAATGTTCCTGCAGTTAGAGAGACTGATAGCGCGAGTGAAATCCCTCACAGCCAGGTGGAGGATCCGTCCCAGCTGGACCCAGATCGTTTGCAGTTAAGGCTTCGGAGAAGCACTCGCTTGGCCAGCAAGCGAGAAGCCAAAGGTGCCCAAGGTCAACGCAATGCTTTCATGTTCGCAAAGGGTATTTAGTCTTATAGGTGACAGGCAGTTGTTGTCAGTCCAACATTGCTCTTCCCATGTTAACTTCTGGAGATTTTCCTTGGCTTTTCGCAGCATGCTTCTGGTTTCCTGAGTCTAGGATTTGGGTCTTGTTTTCAACTGTTTACCATGGACTTTTGTTTGACCATTGCTAAGGGATTATGCTTCATGTTTTTGCCTTTGGATCTTGGGAACTTTGCCTTTACATTTAAGTCTCTGTTTTGCCTATGGAATTATTGCATTTCTATTTCTTTGTTTTGATTTTGCTTTTCTCAATGAACTACAAAAACCTACAGCCTTGGTGTGGTGGTGTTTGGAGCAAGGTGAAAAGTACCCTGAGTTGCAACAAATCCTATTTTATCAGCCAAAAGCAGGCCCACACTTCCCATTGAAATACGCATTGCGATGACCCTTGGCCGACTTGATTTCAAAGAGTATTTAGCCTTCTGGCTGACAAACAGGAGTTGTCAGTTCAATGTGGCTCTTTCCATGCAAACTTCTATGGATTAACCTTGGCTTTAAGCAGCTCGCTTTTGGCTTCCTGAATCTGGGATTTTGAGTCTTGTGTTTCACTGTTTTACCATGGACTCTTGTTGGATCATTGCCTAAAGGATTATGCTTCATGTTTTTGCCTTTGGATCTTGGGAAATGTGTTTTGCATTTAAGCCTTTGTCCTGCTTATGGAACATTTGCATTTCTTATTCTATGTTTGACTTTGCTTTTTTCTCAATAAACTATATAATCTACAGCTCTGGTGTGGTGTTTTGGGAGCAAGGTGAAACTACCCTGAGTTGCAACATAACCTTGGCCTGGCAAAGGCCTTGCTGTACATTGAAACCTTGTTTTCCTACCCTCCCTTTTTTTACCTGGTGGCTACTCTGAAAGTTGCTGTCTTCTCCAAGTAACCTCTGCCTCTCTGAACCTTCCGAATGTGCCGAGATGAATTTAGGCGTCAGGTACTTGCTGGCCTGTCTAAGCAGCAGCTGCAACACACAACTAAGCTCCGTCTAAGCTCACAGCATGGGGTCCACTTACTCGACACAACTAAACCTACATTACCAATACTCTTTAATGGGTTAAGGAAAGTGATACAACCCATAGGAATGGGGCGGAAGGAAGAGAAGAGACATACATGGCCAAACCAAGGCTATGCCTCATGTGTGTCTCATGCCTTCACGGGTCTTTTGAGATTTGATTCACCTCCAGTTTTATCTCAGCAGAAAGACAGGGAACAATACTGGCATCCCTTGATTTTCAATGACCTGCTCTTTGGACTTCATTACACTGGAGTATGCAAAGTGTATGTTTCCCACTTGAAATCCACTGGCTGTCTCCTGCAAACCCTTCCTGGGGTTTGTAGTTTAGGGAGCGGCCTTTAAAATGCACCCACAAACCCCAGAATTTCGAAGGAGGCAGCAACAGAAGGTAACATAATACTAACTGGGACTGTGGTGCAACTGGCTGGGTGTCAGCTGCATTAAAATCACTTCTGACCGAAAGGTCGAGTTCGAAGCCAGCCTGGGTCAGAGTGAGCTTCCAACCAATTGTGTAGCTTGTTGTCGACCTTTGAACCCCAAAGACAGTTGCATCTGTCAAGTAGGAAAATTAGGTACCACCTATGTGTGGGGAGGTTAATTTAACTAATTTACGAGACCATAAAAAAGACTCCAGCAAAGCATGCGGGGAATGCGGAAGTTCTTCATCAGCCTCGCAGATGGACGATGAAAGTGACGGCTCCCCTGGCGGCCAGAAAACGTTAAATAGCCTCTGACTGTCTGTCAATATCTGTTGTGTGTCTTTGGCATTGAATGTTTGCCATATATGTGTACATTGTAATCTGCCCTGAGTCCCCTGTGGGGTAAGAAGGGTGGAATATAAATACTGTTAATAAATAAATAAACAAACAAAAACAACACTGTCCTGCTTCTTCAAATCCCTGTGGGATACAATCCAGTATTAAGAGGAGAGCTCTACCTGGGGAGTGGGTTCCACAGACGGCTGCAACACGGCGGGCTGCGAAGCCCCACTGGGCTGCGTTGCTGGAATCGTCTGAGTGGCATTTGTCTGGAGGAGAAAAGCATTAGAAAACGTGAACAGAGTTGTCAAAATAGCTTCCGTCCCACTGCCATGAAAATCTAGCACCAAATCCAAGACCTATGGCACATAGAAGTTACCACATATACTCGCGTATAAGCTGAGTTTTTTCAGCCCCTTTTTTAGGATGAATAAGCCCCCCATAGCTTATACTTGAGCCAAAGTTATTTATTATTTTACTCTGTTATTATGATTATGATTATTAGATTTACATTATTTTACTCTATTATTTTATTACATTTATTATTTTACTCTAGTATTATTATTACATTTATTAGGTTGGTAAAGGTAAAGGTTTTCCCCTGACATTAAGTCTAATCGTGTCCAACTCTGGGGTATGGTGCTCATCTCAATTTCTAAGCCGAAGAGCCGGTGTTGTCCGTATACACCTCCAAGGTCATGTGGCCACTGGCATGACTGTATGGAGCGCCATTATCTTCCCGCCGGAGCATTACCTATTGATCTACTAGCTGGGACTGACAGCGGAAGCTCACGCCACTCCCCGGATTCGAACCTGTTGTTGATGTGTTTTGAAATCGTGTCATGTAGTTTTCAAAGTGAGTGTTTGTGTGTTTAGAATGTAATGCAATGAAATGCAATGTGCCAAGTATAATTCCTGTGTCGAAAGGGTTAACTGGATCATGAAGAGATCGGCATTCCTAGAGAGTCATAAATTTTAGTGCGGAGAGCGTATTGCATAGTATGTCATACCTCACTGTGGAATATAAGGAGGTGTGGACTAATTGCTGATAACAACGTGTTCTACTGAACATGTGACTGCCGATTGAGATGAAAGCAAGTTTTATGTTCTGCTTAGCTTCTAGTGTAAATAATGTATAATAAATTAACTGTTAGACTACGGAGATGTGTTGCCTTGCCTTGCTGTGCTGAGATATACTCTATCACCTGTAACCTTTCGGTTCACAAGCTCAGCAGCTCAGCGCTTTAACCCACTGCGCCACCGGAGGCTCCAATTACAATTACATTTATTATTTTGCTCTATTTATTATTATCACATTTATTATTTTACTCTATTTATTATTATTATTATTATTATTATTATTATTATTATTACATCTATGATTGTAATAATTGAGCAAAATAATGTAAATGTATTAATAACAATAATAAATTGTTATTAATACATTTACATTATTTTGCTCAATTATTTTATTACATTTATTATTTTACTCTATTATTATTGGAAGGATATATAAGCACATTTACATTGAAGAAGTTTAGAATAATAGCTTAATCAGAGTTGGACAGTCTTACCTTAAATTACTGTTTTATGTAAATATTCAAAAGCATTTAATCTACTGATGTCTCAATTAATGTCATTTTATTGGTATCTATTTTTATTCTGAAATTTACTAGTAGCTGCTGCATTTTCTACCCTTACACTCAAGCCAATACGTTTTCCCAGTTTTTTGTGTTAAAATTAGGTGTCTCGGCTTATATTCGGGTTGGCTTATACGGTAACAACTGTAAGTAAGTAAACTTTATTATGGTTGATGACCAGATCATAACAGGGGGACCCAGTCCTGTACATCTGTATCAAACCCAAGGGGTTACATACTTATGCGGCAACAACGGTTATATGCCCCCTCCTCTCCAATGGTTCAGGATGTCAACCACAGCTCTTCTCCTGGCTTTATCCTCACAACAATCCTTTCGTGTTGTGCCATTTGAGATTGTAAGCCTGTCTAGTCCTGGCTGTATGTAAGCTGTTCTGGCAAGCTCTTGGATTGAGGAGCATGGCAGAAAAAATAACAACTACTTGTAAATAGGCACGCCATTGCATAACTGGCCTTTGCACCGTCAACATAAACTCAACATCCAGCTTCTAGCAAAGAGGGGGGCTTTTCTTCAGACACGAGAAGGTCAGAAACCTTGAAGGTTAACTAATAATCTGCTCACCCAACACAAAACCCTCTGCAACCCAATGGCCTTGTTTTCATGCCCAACCGGCAAACATTACACAATGTCTTCCAGAAGAGAGATGGAGCTGCTGAAGTAAACTATCTGTGCTAACGATTATGCATCTGCAATGAGTAAGAACGGTAAAGACAGACAACTAGGTTTGCCTGCTCTTGCATATAGATTGGGGAAAGAGAATACTCTAAATAGTATCTGTTACTTACCGTATATACTCGAGTATAAGCCGACTCAAATATAAGCCAAGGCACCTAATTATACCACAAAAAACTGGGGAAATGTATTGACTCGAATATAAAAAATGAACACGTGATCTAATGGAGGGGAGACCAACCTCTGCCCGGACCAAGGCTGCTGGGGTACCCGGTGGGAGTCTCAGTAGTTTCTTAAGAAATGTGTTCTGGACAGCAGCACCATACAAAATCTGGGCTATAACTTTACTCTGAAATATTTTAAGGGCTGGGACAACTAGATGACCCCCTGCAGTGTTGTAGAATCTGAGTATTGCTCCAACAGATTTCAAAGCTACTGCTTTAGTGTGTTCTACATGGGGTTTCCAGGATAGTCTTTCCGTAAAATGGATTCCAAGGTACTTAAATATAAGCCGAAGGTGGGAAATATAGCAGCGAATTGTAAATTTCAAAATAGATACCAATAACATTACAGTAATTGAAGCATCAATGAGACGGAACGAAAGAGAGAAAGAGGGAGGGAAAGAAGGAAGGGATGAGACAAGGAAGGCTGGAACCAAAGAGCAAAGGAAGCGAGAAAAGAAACAGGTAGTGAAGGAAGAAAGAAGAAGGGAAAGAAAAAGAGGGAAGGAAAGAAAGAGGGAGGGAAGGAAGGAAAGAAAGAAAGGAGAGAAAGAGGGAGTGAAGGCTGGCCACAGCAACGCGTGGCAGGTACAGCTAGTCCATATAAATAAAAATGTAATGTTCGTTTGTGGGATTAACATAACTCAAAAACCACTGGATGAATTGACACCAAATTTGGACACAAGACACCTCTCAACAAGTGACCATCACTCATAAAAACACTGAAAAACACAGCGGAAGAGACTTAAGCCAAAAAACAAAAATTACATTACAACGCATGCGCAAACTCATATACGCTCAACCACACAAATACACAAATATATACACACACTTATACACACAATACACAGACTGGGCCACAGCAACACATGGCAGGGGATGGCTAGTGTAAAAAACAACTGTCCAACTCTGATTCAATCATCATTCTGACCTTCTTCCATGTAAACGTGCTTACGTATCCTTCCAATAATAATAGAGTAAAATATTAAATGTACTACTATTAATATTAAAAATAATAAATGTAATAAAACAATAGTGTAAAATAACATAAAGGTAATAATAATATAGAAAAATAATCTATATAAATAAAAATGTAATGTTTGTTTGTGGGATTAACATAACTCAAAAACCACTGGACGAATTGACACCAAATTTGGACACAAGACACCTAACAACTCAATGTATGTCCTTCATTTAAAAAATTGATTTTGTCATTTGGGAGTTTTAGTTGCTGGGATTTATAGTTCACCTACAATCAAAGAGCATTCTGAACCCCACCAACAATGGAATTGAACCAAACTTGGCACACAGAACTCCCATGACCAACAGAAAATACTGGAAGGGTTTGGTGGGCAGTGTCCTTTGGTTTTGGAGTTGTATTTCACCTACATCCAGAGATCACAGTGGACTCAAACAACAATGGATCTGGACCAAACTCTACAAGAATACTCAATATGCCCAAATGTGAACACTGGTGGAGTTTGGGGAAAATAGAATCTTGACATTTGGGAGTTGTAGTTCACGGGATTTGTAGTTCACATACAATCACAGAGCATTCCGGACCCCACCAACGATAGAATTGGGCCAAAACTCCCACACAGAACAGCCATGTGGGCCAAAGCAATGCGTGGCAGGGGACGGCTAGTGAATGTAATAAAAATGAAATAGAGAAAAATAATAAACAACCTTGACTTGAGTATAAGCCGAGGCGAGCTTTTTCAGCCTAAAAAAGGTGCTGAAAAACTAGGCATATACTCACGTATGTACAGCATTTCAAATGCCATTCTTCCAGTACACCTGGAAGGTGAAACATGCTAATGATCACAAAACTGATGCTGGCATTGCACTTACCAGCCGGGAACTCTCCGTAAAAGGATTGAATTCATCCAAGCCACCCTGCGTAGCATTTGTCAGCTGTGTGACTGCTGGATCCTAAAGAAAGGGAAAGAAGAGAATATTTAAACCTAAATCAACTTTCGAGAATGCACCAAAACCTGGGTATGCGCTCCACGTAGTTCAGACCTGCATAGCTGCTTCCTTATTTCTTAAGGCTGGATTTCCTCCTTAAGGAGATCAAAGCTCAGGGCCATCCCAGAAACACGAGGATGATCCTCCAAATCTTCACACAGCTTCTTAATGTGGAAGCAAAGCACCAAAGACACATGGCCCATCAGCCAGACTTCACTATTCTTTACAGAGAAGGCCTTATTTTATAGGTGTTACAATAGACACAACAAAATAAGCCATGGTCCTTGTGCTGTCACGCGCTGGGTCTGTGAAAGAGTCTGTAGACAGGACGTGTTTTCTGAGTGGCCAACGGGATGCTGGGGTGCCTTGGCTGAGAGGCCTTTTGGATTTCCCCACACAAAGTTCTTTTAAAGACTTAGAAAGTTCAACAAAGTTTTTATTGTTGCTTAAATCTTCAATAACTCAAACAAATACTTCAAGGCTTTGGATCAACTGGTGGCTTGCTTAAATCTTGTCCACATGGGACAGGCAACTTTCTTCATAAACTGTTTCTTCCTCCTACAAGGGAAATCCTTGACCCCTCCCTGGGCAATCTGACTTAAGCTCTGTTGGCGTGGGGCCCCTACACCTGGTCCAAATTGCGTTATGGCTGCTGTGAGTGGTCCTTACTAAACAGAGTCCTTTAGTAGATTTCCAAGAGGAAAGAAGGCTTTCAATTCCCAGCGAAGGCTGGCTGTAAAACCGTGGAGCTGTATTTCTCCAGCAAAGAACTGGCTGTAGAGCTGTGGGACTGGATCCCGCCAGCAAAGCTATAAAAGATGAAGCTTTCTACAGGTGGAACTGATTCACGTCCTGTAGGAAAGGCTTCTCTGTGTGAACTGAACTAGAGGTCCCCCTCTTCCCTCCTTAACCCAGAAAAAGGAGCGGAACTAAAGGACATAATCATAATTGATGGGTCATTGGCCCTATTATTGCAAACCAAGGGAAGCCACTTTATTGCAAAATGCATGGAACTTTGGAATACATGCAAACACTCAATAGAAAGGAAAAGAAGTGGGAGCTCCTGGTACAGCCGTACCAGCACAGTCCTAGAAGTAATAAAAAACTCTGCATGCTGAAATGGACAGAAAATTTTAAAAGACCGATTCCGCTGGCAGATTGAGAAATAATGTGGAACAAAAAGTTAAATTACACATATGCAACTGATCGTAAAGAAAACTGGTTAAAGATGTTCCATCGGTGATATATTACACTGAAAAAATTAAATCAAATGTACAAAAATACTTCCAAATACTGATGGAAATGTAACGAACAGGTAGGGAGCTTCTACCATCTTTGGTGGACTTGTAGGGAAGCCCAGAAATATTGGAAATAGATTCATGAAGAATGCCAAAATTTTAAAATAAAATTCCCCCAAAAACCTGAATATTACTTATTAGGAATTACTGATGGAGATATAAAACTGGACTTAAATGAAAACATTCTGTTCATATATCTGACGACAGCCGCTAGAATAATCTATGCGAAACTGTGGAAACAGAAGGAAATACCGGAAAGGGACCAATGGATAAAAAAAATAAGCAAAATTAAAGACTCGGACAAATTAACTTTTTTAATAAAGAGGAACACGGGAAATCCGATAAAACAAACAAATCCGATAAAACAAACAGCTACAGGTGGAGAAACATATAGAAAAGAGAAATAAAGAAACCCAACCGTGAACAATATAACAAGGATGGTCAAACCCCCGGTTAAGGGGTTTTTCCTTCCCCCCCCCCCCATCTTTTTGAAATTTAAAATAAAATCTGGAAGGTCACATAGATAACAAAGCTGAACTTGCAAAGGATTAGAAGGAAGTCACAAGACTCTATTTTTATTTTTATCTTACTCTTATTCTCTTGTTTTCCTACTTTTCTTTAAAATGATATGTTCTCCAACTTTACTTGGTAACTATATACCGTATATACTCGAGTATAAGCCGACCCGAATATAAGCCAAGGCACCTAATTTTACAAGAAACTTGGAAAATGTATTGACTCGAGTATAAGCCGAGGGTGAAAAATGCAGCTGCTACTGAAAATCATCAGTAGGTTAAATGTTTTTGTGTATTTACAAAAAAAACCTGTAATTTAAGATATGTCTTCACTGTGTCTGGTTGTGACCCCCAGGTTGTGCCAGTCAGAAGGAACCAGAAGTAATTTAAGGTAAGACTGTCCAACTCTGATGAAACCATTATTCTAACCTTTACTGTCAATGTGCTTACGTATCCTTCCAATAATAATAAAGAGAGTAAAATAATAAATGTAATAATAATAAAAATAGAGTAAATAATGGAAATTTAATAACAGTAATAGAGTAAAATAATAAATGTAATAATAATACATAGAGTAAAATAATAAACGTAATAAAATAATAGTACAGTAAAAAGAATATAAAGGTAATAATAATAGTAATAATAATAATAGAGTAAAATAATAAATGTAATAAAAATAATACTAATAAGAGAGTAAAATAATAAAAAACCTTGACTCGAGTATAAGCCTAGGAGAACCTTTTCAGCCTAAAAAAGGGGCTGAAAAACTAGGCTTATACTTGAATATATACAGTATTTTTCTTTATACTAAATAAAAATGTATTTTAAAAAAAGCCATGGTCCACAACACATAAGATAGGGAAAGATTCCCAACTACACCAGTAACACGAGGTTTCCTTTTATGTAGGGTTATGATTTTGGCATGCAAGCAAACACCATTAACACCACCACACTGTAAAGCTAGACAAGCAAGAAATGGACAGTAAAGTTCACACTGTACTGTAAGTCTGGGTCACAATCCTGCCTATCTTTGCTTTCACCTGTACAGCGCAAGCTCCTGCTTAATGAATAACCTTTGAGATACAGCTTGGGCTCTGACACTCCCAACCTAAGCATGCAAGTTGCACAACCCATGTGAATCACTCCAGGAAGGAGAGGGGAAAGAGGCAGGAGATGCAGTCTGAAGTCCAGCTCACACTTCGAAGGGAGTAGTGTGCCTTGCTGGCACAAGCAACTCACTTCCCAGTAAACATGCATGCTTCATATGATCTTCTGTCTTGCAGAACCAGAGGTGCAGCCACAAGATAGTATGTTGGGCAGTTAGGAGGGATGAGAGCGGCAGTCCAATAGCCTCTAGAAAGACAGGAAGCCCACCCCTGTTCTAGGTGAAAGCATGCTGGACTAATGTGAGGGCACTGCAGGAGGCAGAGAGAAGTTTCCTCTACAGTTCCAAAAAGCTGAAGCTCAGTTCCTTGCTGCAAAATGAATCACTTGGTTTCCTGTTGCAAAAGCCGAAGCCAGTTGCAGGGTCAATGGTGTCACATACACCTGAGCTCTGCCTATGTTGTATCAATCACATGATAGTGGATTCAGTCAATCTGTACCACCATCTAATGCAGTGGTTCTTAGCGTGTGGGCCGTGGACCGCCAGTGGGCCGCGATGACTAAAATGGTCTGCAAGCCTCCTCCCTCTTTATTTATTTGTTTGTTTTAAACAAAGGTTGGATGGCCATCTTTCGGGGGTGCTTTGAACGCTTCTTAGAGAGGTTGCATTGGATGGCCCATGAGGTCTCTTCCAACTCTACGATTCTATTTATTTTATTTTATTCCTGCTCCCTTCACGCCTGTGTGAAGCTCCTGTGTAAGTTTAGTGCAGTGTTTCTCAATCTGGGAGTCAGGGCCCCTGGGTGGTTCGCGAGGGGGTCTCAGAGGGTTCGCCAAAGACCACCAGAAAACACAGTATTTTCTATTGGTCATGGGGATTCTGTGTGGGAAGTTTGGCCCAATTCTATCGTTGGTGGGGTTCAGAATCCTCTTTGATTGTAGGTGAACTATAAATCCCAACAACGACAACTCCCAAATGTCAAGGTCTATTTTCCCCCAAACTCCACCAGGGTTCACATTTGAGCATATTGAATATTCATGCCAAGTTTGGTCCAGATCCATCATTGTTTGAATCCACAGTGCTCTCTGGAGGTAGGTAAACTACAACTCCAAAACTCAAGGCGAATGCCCACCAAACCCTCCAGTATTTTCTGTTGATCATGGGAGTTCTGTGTGCCAAGTTTGGGGCACCACAACATGAGGAACTGTATTAAGGGGTCGTGGCATTAGGAAGGTCGAGAAACACTGGTTTAGTGGGAGAAGAGCCTCTGTAAGAGCGAAGCTGTTTATCTGCATGAGAAAGAAGCCCAGCGTGGAAGCAAAGAAGGAAGTATAAATAAACCTTGTTTTTGTAAATAGTACAACCACATTATTTTGCAATAAAGAAAAGCCAAAGGAAGAGATAACATTGGTCTGTGTGTTTTTGTTCCTTTGGCTACTGGTGCTGGGTCACACTGCCGCTAATGAATTACTGTGCTGTGTGTTTATGGGGAGGGGTCTTTTATTAATAAGCCCACTTGCCTAACACATCTTTGGGCAAGTAGTATAACTAGAAATATCTCTGCATTATTCTCAACGTCCAGTAAAAGTCTGTGGATCCTTATGCATTTCACAATTAAATCTGTTGTTGGTGACAAATAAAGTTTGCTAAAAAAATCTTGTGATTTTCTGAACAGCTTGTGTTGTGAGACACAAACTTAATATGGAAAATTATACTCCAAAGGCATATTTATCAGAAGGTCTTTGGAACAATTTATGTATTATTTATTTACGACATTTATATACCGCCCTTCTCACCCCGAAGGGAACTCAGAGCGGCTTACAAGATATATACACAAACAATACATTATATTATTAGCATAGTACAATATTAGTATTATATATTACTATATTATACTATACAATTATAACCTTTATAACAAACTGTTATGGACTGCAAAGTACAGACACCAAGGTAAAATGCCACTGGACCCATCTGCCTGAAAAAGTTACTTTTTTGGATCCATAACTCTTATAATTGACAGGAGGCACCTGTGATCTCTGCAACTTTTCTAAGCTTGGCCCTTTGCCCTGATACGCAAGTCACCAAGACGGAAAAGCTGGTTTGGGAGTGAACTGACAACTCCTTTATTAAACAAAGATGCATTTTAAAGAGATATCCTACCAGTACAGTTTTGTTAAAATCCAAATGGCACAGCAGGAATGAACATATTCCCACATGCTTAGTCCTGGTCAAGTGACGAAAAAAAGGCAACTGCCCAATACATTCATCAATTTAATTCCGAATCCAAAGTCATCACAGGGAAAAGGAAATGCTCTACAACTCTGGGACGTGGCGTGCCATTGAGTCAACACACTCTGCAAAGTGTCATTTCACACCAACTACACCATTGCCTGACACAATTGCAGCAAACGTTTCTTCCTGGGGCTTGAGACTTGAGTTTCAACAGCTTCCTCTACATGCCAACGGATTATCATTGCCAAGAAAGGAGGAGCCAGCAGAATTATTTTCAGAGAAGCGCCTGACTGCCATAAAGCTGGGAGTAAAGTGATGTAGGGCAGGCAGTGTGATATCTCAGGAAAATCTGAACCAATCAGCAATATTTACATGATGAGGTACCAATAAAAAATGGTACTGCAGAAATTATATTAGTGTCTCTCAAAGTGGATTACAACTTCTCAGAATAACCAAACTGGTAGAATTTCTTATATAATAGGGCAGAAAAATATTTATTATGTGTAATGGTACCTAAAGAAACACTATAAAAAAGGTCAAGGTTCCCCTTGACATTAAGTCTAATCGTGTCCGGCTCTGGGGGGTAGTGCTCATCTCCACTTCTAAGCCAAAGAGCCGGCATTGTACGTAGACACCTCCAAAGTCATGTGGCTGGCATGACTGAATAGAGCGCTGTTACCTTCCTGCCGGAGCGGGATCTGTTCATCTACTCAAATTTGCATGTTTTTGAACTGTTAGGTCAGCAGAAGCTGGTGCTAACAGCAGGAGCTCATCCCACTCTCCAGATTTGAATTACCGACCTTTCAGTCAGCAAGTTCAGCAGCTCAGTGGTTTAACCACTGTGCCACCGGAGGCTCAGATATCCATACACACACACACACACACACACACACACACACTGTATATATCTCAGACGTAAACCTTTGGCAATTTATGTAATTTTGGGCAATTTATCTATCTGTATCTCATCGCAGATTAGAATCTTTATTTATTTACAACATTTATATCCTGCCCATTTCAGCCTGAAGGCGACTCAGGGTGGCGTATAGATCAGCAACAATTAGATGCCAAATAAAAATACATATATCAATTAAAAAACAATTAAAACACATCATAAATACATATAACATCCATAAAAACTATAAAACTATAAAAAAACAATACAAAACCAATATCTATCAATCCAAATTCCTCGTCCGTTTACAAAGTCTTAGCCGTTCCATGTTCGTATTATGATTTTGTGTTAACTAGTCACGCTGCAGCTCCAAACGCTTGCTCAAAGGAGCCAAGTTTTCACTCGTTTTCTAAAGGTCAGTAGGGAGGGGGCCGATCTAATATCCCTGGGAAGGGATTCCACAGCCGAGGGGCCACCACTGAGAAGGCCCTGTCTCTCGTCCTCGCCAAGCGTGCTTGTGAGGCAGGTGGGATCGAGAGCAAGGGCTCCACAGAATCTATAATAATAATAATAATAATAATAATAATAATGGGGGGGGGGGGCTCAGGGCAGCTTACATGAAGCCAAGCCCAACTATTACAACAATGCAAATAAACAGCAATAAAATACCGCCCTGAGTCGCCTTCTGGCTGATATGGGCGGGATAGAAATAATGTAAATAAATACATAAAATATAATGAAAATAATATAAAAAACAATACAAAGTAAACACACAGTGCAATATAAAATCACAATAACTGAACACAACGGACAGGACCAGTTGCAAAGATTAAAAAGTTTAAAAACACTGGGTGAGATGAGCAATGTAGTGTATCTGAAAGGAACCTTTGGCAATTTTGGGATATATCACACACACACACTAATATGCAGGCCTGGGCAAATTTGGGCCCTCCTTCCAGGTGTTCTGGACTCCAACTACCACAATTCCCAACAGCCTACAGGAGTTGGATCCCTTCAATCTTTTGGGGAGGCCCTCCTTTCGCCCCTTCCTCTATCACAGGCACGAGTTGTGGGAACGAGGGAGAGAGCCTTCTCAGCAGTGGTCCTCTGGCTTTGGAACTCACTACCTGGTGAGCTTAGGCAAGCCCCCACCCTAGCAGCCTTTAAGAAAGATCTGAAAACTTGGCTCTTCTGATGTGCCTTTGGAGAGTGACCATACATCTTATTTCTGTTGTTCCACCCACAGTGTTGTCCTCATGATGCACTTTCCCCCCGTCCTTAATGAAGGGCCGATCTCAACCCTTTCTTGGCTCTTCTCTCACAAATACACTTTTTACTCCTTTCTCATCCAGGGTTTTAATTTTAATTAACTACATTTATATACCGACTTTCTCAGCCCGAGGGCAATTCAGGGCGATTTACAAAAGGCATAATTTGATGCCTACAATAACATAAAAACAATTAAAACATTTGGCATAAGTAACATTAGATAAAATACAATAAAACTGACAAAAAGTATAAATCTTCAGCGTCTCTTTACTAAAATCGTAATTTTAGTAATTATCATTTTGTCTTGTGCATTTGACCCATATTATCTATTATGATTTTGTCTTGTGCATTTGGCCCGCTCATTGTGTTTGACTTGTCATTATGTTGTATTGCACTGTTTATTTTATCTTGTTTACTTATTTCATCGTGTTGTAATTTTTTGTAGTTTTGTATTTTATTTTGCTGTATTGCATCTTTGGGTTTGGCCTCATGCTAGCCGCCCCGAGTCCCCTCTGGGGAGATGGAAGCGGGGCATAAATAAAGTTTATTATTATTAATAATAATAATTTTGGGAGATTTATCTATCTGTATCTCATCACAGATTAGAACCTTTGGCTATTTTGGGATATATACCATTTACTTTTATGAGCCTACATGATCTCTTCGATCTTCCAGAGAGGCCATTCTCGCGCACCTGCCTCCTTCGCAAGTGTGACTTGTGGGAACGAGGGAGGGGGCCTTCTTTGTAGTGGCCACTCGACTCTGGAATTCGCTCCCCAGAGAAATTAGGCAAGCCCTCACCCTGGCAGTCTTTAGGAAGATCTTGACAACTTGGCTGTTCCAGTGTGCCTTCCAGGAATGATTAATTGAACTATAACCTCTGTCCTGACCAAACCCCGCAAAATAATTGTCCTCAGAAGCACTTCATTTTCTACCTACTAGTGCAATTAAACCCTACTTTCGTCCCTCTGATCCCGTCCAGATACAATACATAGCCTTCTCATCCAGTGTTTTAAACTTTTGATCCTTGCTATTGGCCCTGCCCACTGTGATTTATTTTCTTGTGTTTAAATTACTGTGATTTTATATTGTTGATGTTTATTTATATTGTTTCTTGTATTTTATTTTCATATTTTACTGTCATTGTATGCTGTTTATTTGCATTGTTTTATTGTTGGGCTAGGTCTCTTGTAAGCCGCCCCGAGTCCCATTGGGGAGATGGTGGCGGGGTATAAAGTTTATTATTATTATTATTATTTACACACACACATACTAATATGCAGGCTTGGACCAACTTGGGCCCTCACTCTCTCCAGGTGTTCTGGACTCCAACTCCCACAATTCCTAACAGCCTACTGGCTGTCCAAAACACCTGGAGGGAGGGATGTGCCAAGTTGGCCCAGGCCTGATTTAAGGCTTAGGAGTAAACGACCCCTCATTTCTGGGCCTATTATTATTATTATTACTACTACTACTACTATTGATTTTGGGAGATTTATCTATCTGTATCTCATCACAGATTAGGGTGTGATATGTGGCAATTTTGGGATATATACACACACGTTAATATGCAGACATGGGCAAACTTTGGCCCTCCAGGTGTTTTGGACTTCAACTCCCACAATTCCTAACTGAATTGTGAGAGTTGGAGTCCAAAACACTTGAAAGGCCCAAGTTGGCCTAGGCCTGATTTAAGGCTTAGGAGTAAACACCCTTTTCAGGGCCTATTTTTATTATTAGTAGTAGTAATTTTGGGAGGTTATCTATCTGTATCTCATCACAGATTAGAACCTTTGGCAATTTTGGGATACACACACACACATATATGCAGGCATGGGCAAACTTTGGCCCTCCAGGTGTTTTGGACTTCAACTCCCGAATTGTGGGAGTTGGAGTCCAAAACACCTGGAGAGAGGGATGTGCCAAGTTGGCCCAGGCCTGATTTAAGGCTTAGGAGTAAACACCCCCTCATTTCAGGGCCTATTTTTATTATTATTACTAGCCATTCCCTGCCACGTGTTGCTGTATATATGTATTTTGTGTGTGTATATGTATATATTTGTGTATATGCGTGGTTGAGTGCATATATAAAAACAATGCACGCACGCACGCACGCACGCACACACACACACACACACACACACATATATATATATGGGTTTGCGCATGCGTTGTAATGTAATTTTTGTTTTTTGGCTTTTTTTGTCCCCTCCGCTGTTTTTCAGTCTCTTCTGCTGTGTTTTTCAACTTTTTATGAGTGATGGTCACTCCTTGGCCCGAGAGATGTCTTGTGTCCAAATTTGGTGTCAATTTGTTCAGTGGTTTTTGAGTTACGTTAATCCCACAAACGAGCATTACATTTTTATGTATATAGACTAGCCGTCCCCTGCCATGCGTTGCTGTAGCCCAGTCTGTGTATATGTGTTTTGTGTGTGTATATATATGTGTTGTGTATATATTTATGATTAGGGATATATATGTGGTTTTGTGCATGCATTGCAGTGCAATTTTTGGCTTTTCAAGTCTCTTCTGCTGTGCTTTTCAGTGATTTGATGAGTGATGGTCACTCGTTGGCCTGAGAGGTGTCTTGTGTCCAAAACTGGTGTCCATTCATCCAGTGGTTTTTGAGTTATGTTAATCCCACAAACAAACATTACCTTTTTCTTTATATAATTATGATGATGATGATTATTACTATTTTTGGGAGATTTACATATCTGTAGCTCATCATAGATTAGAACCTTTGGCAATTTTGGGATATATACACACACACTAATATGCAGGCAAGGGCAAATTTGGGCCCTCCCTCCAGGTGTTTTGGACTCCAACTCCCACAATTCCTAACAGCCGGCTGTTAGGAATTGTGGGAGTTGGAGTCCAAAACACCTGGAGGGCCCAAATTTGCCCTTGCCTGCATATTAGTGTGTGTGTATATATCCCAAAATTGCCCAAGTTGGCCTAGGCCTCATTTGAGGGCCTAGTGAAAGACAGTCCCCTCAATTTATGGCCTGGGGAAATAACCCCCTCATTTGAGGCCTAGCGAGAAAGGTCTCCCTCTGAAGCCTAGCCTTGCCTACCTGGAAGGGGTTCACTTCCACCGGGTCCGCGAAGGGGTTCGTGTCGAAGGCCGCCATGGCCGCCTTTCCTCGGAGACCGAGGTCCGCCCGCACTCAGCCCGCTTCCTGCTTCCCTGGAGACGGCAGAAACCCTTCTACGCAACCACTTCCGGGAGGACGGCCTTGCCACCGCCGCTGCGCCTGCGCAAGAAGTAGACTCGCGGTCATGTGCCCCTCATTATGACCTCATCATCGGCTGGGGAGGGAGGAGGGCGAAGCCAAGCAGAGGGTAAGCAATACGCATGCGCGAAAGAAGACTATGGCGCCCTGTTGGAGGAAATAGCGAGTGACGGCTCAAGGGAGGGAGACGAGTGAGCATGCGCAGTGAGCAGACCTCCGCCTTCTTCCTACCGTAATGTAGCGTTCTAGAGCGCAGCACTGTTTTGGTGCTTGGAACTATTACAATAATACGGTACTAGTAAACTTTTTTTCTAAAATACTCTTATGTTTCTGAAAAGAGCATCCAAAAAAAAAAAAAAAGAGAAAAGAAATGTTATTATTATCTCTAATAGTTATTTTAAATAATGGACAGTTATCTAAATATATATTATATATTTTTATTTATTTATTTATATAACATAATATATATTTAATATATATATAATTTAATATATATATTTATTATTTATTTAATATATATATTTATTTAATTATTTTATTTATTTATATAACATCATGATAGTAATTATATTTCTATTCCTTGTGCATTGTTTTTGTAAAGCTACTTGCTTTGCCATGGATTTCGAACCATGGCAGTTAGAGCGGTATCAAACTGCGTTGATTCTGTAGTGCAGATGCATCCACCATATATATATGTGTGTGTGTGTTTATGTATATGGTGGATGGCAGTTAAAGTGGTATCAAAGTGCTTTAATTCTAAGGTGTAGATGCATCCACTATACACACACACACACATATATGTATGTATATTTACATATATTCATGTGTGTGTGTGTGTGGTGGATGAATCTACACTGTAGAATTAACGCAGTTTAATACCGCTTTAACTACAATCCACCATAGACACACACACATATAATATATACATATATATATATGATCGATGAATCTAGACTGCAGACTTAATGCAGTTTCACACCTCTCTAACTGCCATCCACCATAAACACACACGTATACACACACACATATATGGTGAATGCTCTATACTGTAGAATTAACACAGTTTGATACCGCTCTAACTGCCATCTACCATGAACACACACATATGCACACACTTATAATACACACACACACACATATATATATGTTGGATGCATCTACATTGTAGACTTAACACAGTTTCATATCGCTCTAATTGCCATCCACCATATATATATATATATACACACACACACACATATAATATACACACACACATATATGGTGGATGCATCTACACTGTAGACTTAACGCAGTTTCATATCGTTCTAACTGCCATCCACCATAAACACATACATATAATACATACATACACACACACATATATATGGTAGATGCAACTACACTGTAGACTTAACACAGTTTCATACCGCTCTAACTGCCATCCACCATAAACACACACACATAATATATATACACACACACATATATGGTGGATGCAACTACACTGTAGACTTAACACAGTTTCATGCCTCTCTAACTGCCATCCACTATATATACACACACACAATATATATATATATATATATATATATATATATATATATATACACACACACACACACACACACACATATACACATGGTGGATGCATCTACACTGTAGACTTAACACAGTTTCATACCGCTCTAACTACCATCCACCATTAACACACATATATACACACACATATAATACATACACACACACACACATATAGGGTGGATGCATCTACACTGTAGGGGTGGTTTCAGTCTTTTCCACGCCCACTTTGTTTGCCTCCTCCCCCCGCAATCCGGATTCCTAGGAGAGAGAGAGAGAGAGAGAACCCGGATTCAAGGACTACACTTCCCGGCGTGCTTTGAGGAAAGGGGGCGTGGCTGAGACAAGCCTTTTGCCGGCTGGGAAATAACGAGGCTGAAAGAGACGCTGCGAGGAGGAGGAGGAGGAGGATGGCCGAGCTCAAAGGTGAGTGAGTGAGTGAGTGGTCCCCAGGGCGGGGGAGCCAAGCAATGGCCGCCCACGCGGGGTCAAACTGCCCTAACTCTTCCGTGTAGACGCCCCCTTTACTCCGCAATGGTCACCTCCCATTGCTTCTCAACCCTTTCTCTCTGCCCCCTTCTACATTGCCAAATAAAATCCAGGTTATCCCCTTTGAACTGGATTATTGGGCAGTGTGGACTCAGGCCCCTCCTACACTGCCAGATAATCCAGGTTATCAAAGCGGAAAACCCACATTTTGTGATTTGAACTGGATTATTTTAAGGCCCTTCCAGACAGGCCTTGTATTCCAGGTTTTCTGCTTTAAACCGGATTATATGAGTCCACACTACCAGATAATCTGGGATAAACAAAACCTGGGATCGTATCCTTCCACACAGCCATATAACCCTGAATATATCAAGGCAGATAATCCGCAATATATGCTTTGAACTGGATTATTGGGCAGTGTGGACTCAGGCCCCTCCTACACTGCCAGATAACCCAGGTTATCAAAGCGGAAAATCCACATTTTGTGATTTGAACTGGATTATTTTAAGGCCCTTCCAGACAGGCCTTGTATTCCAGGTTTTCTGCTTTAAACCGGATTATATGAGTCCACACTGCCAGATAATCTGGGATAAACAAAACCTGGGATCGTATCTTGGGATACAAAAGGCGCTTCCACACAGCCATATAACCCTGAATATATCAAGGCAGATAATCCTCAATATATGCTTTGAACTGGATTATTGGGCAGTGTAGACTCAGGCCAGATAACCCAGGTTATCAAAGCAGAAAATCCACTTTGTCTGATTTGAACTGGGTTATTTTAAGGCCCAGACAGGCCTTGTATCTCAGGGTGTGATCCCAAGTTTAAAGTGGATTATATGAGTCCACACTGCCAAATAATCTGGGATAAACAGAAAACCTGGGATCGGATCCTGGGATACAAGGCGTTTCCACGCAGCCATATCAAGGTAGAAGAATATCAAGGCAGATAATCCAGAATGTCTGCTTTGAACTAGATTATCTGAGTCCACACTGTCATATAATCCTGTTCAATGTGGATATTATATACAGCGGTGTGTATAATATCAACACAGATAACCCACAATCTGCTTTGAACTGCATTATATGAGTCTACACTGCCATGTAATCCAGTTTAATGTGGATATTATATACAGCTGTGTGTGTAATATCAACACAGATAACCCACAATCTGCTTTGAACTGCATTATATGAGTCTACACTGTCAAGATCACCCAGTTCAAAGCAGATAATCTGGATTTTATACAGTAATGTAGAAGCGGCGTCACATTAACCAGTTCAGAGCAGATAATCGGGATTGTCTACTTTGATAATCTGGATTATATGGCAGTGTAGATCCATCCTAAAGCCCTTTCTACACTGCCATAATAATCCAAATGATCCGCTTTGAAGTGGGTTATATGGCAGTGTAGACTCAAATAATCCAGATCAAATCAAACAATGTGGATTACCTGTGTTGATAAGTGTAACTCCAGCCTTAGGCCCCTTCCACACCGCTGAATTAAACCCCACAATATCCGCTTTGAAGTGGGTTATACGGCAGTGTGGACTCAAATAATCCAGATCAAATCAAACAATGTGGATTACCTGCGTTGATAATCTAGATTATATGGCAGTGTAACTCCAACCTTAGACCCCATCCACACAGCTGAATGGAACCCCGCAATATCCACTTTGAAGTGGGTTATATGGCAGTGTAATCCAGATCAAATCAGATAATGTGGATTGCCTGCATTGAATATATTCTGGGTCAAATGGCTGCGTGGAAGGGCCCTAAGTCTGTTGAATGGACTAAAGTCTAAGTCAGTTGAAGGGATCCTTTCAGGGCTAAAGTGAACTGATGGGAGAATTGGGATTATGGGAACTGTAGTCCCTAACCCCGGGATGGTGCGGGGATGATGGGAATCACGCTCCTAAATCCCTGCGGAGTGCTGGATCCAAACAGCTGGGAAATGTCACTTTTTGAGCCTCTCTATGAGTGTGACTCCAAGCATAGCGGGCCCTCCACTTGTTTGTTTGTTTGTTGTTGTTGTTGTTATACTGATTAATATCCGCTTTTATCTCTATGAGTGTGACTCCAAGCATAGCGGGCCCTCCACTTGTTGTTTGTTGTTGTTGTTGTTGTACTGATTTATATCCCGCTTTTATCTCTATGAGTGTGACTCCAAGCATAGCGGGCCCTCCACTTGTTGTTTGTTGTTGTTGTTGTTGTACTGATTTATATCCCGCTTTTATCTCTATGAGTGTGACTCCAAGCATAGCGGGCCCTCCACTTGTTGTTTGTTGTTGTTGTTGTTGTACTGATTTATATCCCGCTTTTATCTCTATGAGTGTGACTCCAAGCATAGCGGGCCCTCCACTTGTTGTTTGTTGTTGTTGTTGTTGTACTGATTTATATCCCGCTTTTATCTCTATGAGTGTGACTCCAAGCATAGCGGGCCCTCCACTTGTTGTTTGTTGTTATTGTTGTTGTTGTCGTACTGATTTATATCCCGCTTTTATCTCTATGGGTGCGACTCCAAGCATAGTGGGCCCTCCACTTGTTGTTTGTTGTTATCGTTGTTGTTGTTGTACTGATTTATATCCCACTTTTATCTCAATCAGCAGGCAAATAATTACTCTCCTTGTCTCCACTCTGCTGAGTTTGGCCCCATCTACACTGCCATACTATCCAGTTCCTGAGTATCTGCTTTGAACTGGATTTTATAGCAGTGTGGATGAGGATGAACAAGCTGAAGATTAATCCTGACAAGACAGAGGTCCTTCTGGTCGATCGTAAACCGGATGGGGGTATAGGGTGGCAACCTGTGTTGGACGGGGTTGCACTCCCCCTGAAGCCACAGGTCCGCAGTTTGGGTGTCCTCTTGGACTCATAACTTACGCTTGAAGCTCAGGCGTCGGCGGTGGCCGGGAGGGCTTTTGCACAATTGAGATTCGTGCGCCAACCGTACCTCGTGAAGGTGGATCTGGCTAGGGTGGTCCATGCCTTAGTCACCTCCAGATTGGACTACTGTAATGCGCTCTACGTGGGGCTGCCCTTGAAAACAGCCCGGAAATTCCAACTGGTCCAACGGGCGGCGGCCAGGTTGTTAACTGGTACTCCTTACAGAGAGAGGTCAACCCTCCTGTTTAAGGAGCTCCATTGGCTGCCATTCGTTTTCTGGACCCAATTCAAGGTGCAGGTGCTCACCTACAAAGCCCTAAACGGTTTGGGACCCGCCTACCTGCGTGACCACATCTCCCTATATGAACCCACATGATCTCTCCGATCATCTGGAGAGGCCCTGCTCATGATCCCACCTGCATCGCAAGCACGATTGGTGGGGACAAGGGACAGGGCCTTCTCTGTGGTGGCCCCCTGACTCTGGAACTCTCTCCCCAAAGATATCAGACAAGCCCCAACATTGGTAGTCTTTAGGAAGAGCTTGAAGACGTGGTTGTCCCAGTGTGCCTTCCCAGAATAGGAAACTCCTAGCATTATATCCCAATTGCACTTTACTCGAGATTAAGATTGTCTGCACACCGCACCTATCTCCAAAAACCTATCCATCTCACCTGTCATGTTCTTCATTTTAAAATTTTAATCATTACATTTATCCCGGCCTTATTTTTAAATGTGTCGTGGTGTTATTGTCTAATATTTATTGCTATTGTTTTAATGTTTATTGCTTGTTTTATGAGTTTATTTATTGTTGTATTTGTTATGCTGTTGTTTTATTGATGTGTTGGGACTCAGCCTCTTGTAAGCCGCACCGAGTCCTTCGGGAGATGTTAGCGGGGTATAAATAAAGGATTATTATTATTATTATTATTATTATATAACCCAGTTCAAAGCTAAATCATCTGGATTCAGAAACTGGATTTTATGTCCGTGTAGATCCAGCCTTAGGCCCCTTCCCTACTGGCTCTATCTCCCAGGATCTGCTCCCAGATTATCTTTTTATCCCAGATTATCTGGCAGTGGAGACTCGGGGCCCTTCCACACAGCCATAAAACACAGGGTATCAAGGCAGGGCCCTCCCACGCAGCCCTATCAAGGCAGGAAATCCCCCAATATCTGCTTTGAACTGGGATATCTGAGTCCACACTCGGATAATGTGGGATTTCCTGCCTTGATACTCTGGCATATAGGTCTGTGTGGAAGGGCCCCCAGGAAATCCCCCAATATCTGCTTTGAACTGGGCTATCTGAGTCCGCACTGCCATATATCCCAGTTCAAAGCAGATAATGTGGGTTTTTTATACAGCTGTGTAGAGGGGCCCCCAAATAATCCAGTTCAAAGCAGATAACCTGGAATCCCATCCTGAAATATAGAGCAGTGTAGAAGGGGCCCTAATGGAGCTCCTTGAAAGCTTTGGACTCAGTTTGCAGCAATGGAAGTCAGCCGAGGACGAGGAAGGGAGGCAGGGAGAGAAGCCAGGACACTTTAAAAGTAGCCGAGGAAGTGGGATGGTGGGCCATTCGTCATGGCTGCTAAAAGATGGTTTGGTTCTAGAGAAGGCAGCGCTCGACCCTAGAGCCATAGGGTAGGAAGAGACCACAATGGCCATCCGGTCCAAGACACCATCCAAGCCCTCCCGACAGATGGCCAACCCCACTTCTGTTTCAAGGCCTCCAGGGGTCTCCCAGGCAGCATATCCCAGTGTTCTTCCTAAGGTTTAGGTGGGATCTCTTTTCCTCCCATTTGAATCCATTAGCAACCCTTCTTTCTGTGTGTGCCTCCCTTGCCCAGTATTCCCGCTCTCGTGCGCGGTGCAGAACTACGCCTGGGGCAAGGCCGGCCGGGACAGCGAAGTCGCCAAACTCTTGGCCAGCAGCGACCCCACTGCGCAAATCGAAGCAGAGAAGCCCTACGCAGAGGTAAGCATGGGACCCTTCACCAGTTTCCTTTGTATTGCTATTAAGACTGGTGGGCTGTTAGGAATTGTGGGAGTTGAAGTCCAAAACACCTGGAGGAATGCAGTTTGCCCGTGCCTGTCTTCAGACTTGGTCCTTGTATTGAGCCTATGAGGCTGAAAGGACAGCAAGTGGGAATTAGTTATGTTATTAGTTACTAGCAGTACCACAACGATGCTGTGGCCAATCTTCCCTCCCTCTTTCTCTCCTTCCTTCCTTCCTTCCTTCCTTCCTTCCTTCCTTCCTTCCTTCTTCCCTTCCCTTCCCTTCCCTTTTCTTTCCCTCCCTCTTTCTCTCTTCCTTTGTCTCCCTTCATCCCTCCCTCTTTCCTTCCTTCCTTCTTCCCTTTCCCCTTTTCTTTCCCTCCCTCTTTCTCTCTTCCTTTCTTTCTCTCCTTCCCTTCCTCCCTCTTTCCTTTCTTTCTTTCTCTCTCTCCTTCCTTCCTTCTTCCCTTCCCTTTTCTTTCCCTCCCTCTTTTTCTCTTCCTTTGTCTCCCTCCCTTCATCCCTCCCTCTTTCCTTCCTTCCTTCCTTCCTTCCTTCCTTCCTTCCTTCCTTCCTTCCTTCTTCCCTTTCCCCTTTTCTTTCCCTCCCTCTTTTTCTCTTCCTTTCTTTCTCTCCTTCCTTCCTTCCTTCCTTCCCTCTTTCCTTCCTTCCTCCTTCCCTCCCCCTTTTCTTTCCCTCTCTCCCTCCCTCTTTCTCTCTTTCTTTCTCTCCTTCCTTCCTTCCTTCCTTCCTTCCTTCCTTCTTCATTTCCCTTCCCCCTTTTCTTTCCCTTCCTCTTTCTCTCTTCCTTTTTTCTCTCTTCCTTTCTGCCTCTCTCTCCTTCCTTCTTCTTTTCCACCTTTTCTTTCCGTCCCTCTTTCTCTCCTTCCTTCTTCCCTTCCTCCCTCCCTTTTCTTTCCCTCCCTCTTTCTCTCCTTCCTTCTCTACCCTTCCTTCTTCCCTTTCTTTCCCTCCCTCTTTCTCTCCTTCTCCTTCCTTCTCTTCCTTTTCCCTTCCTTCTCCCCTTTTCTTTCCCTTCCTCTTTCTCTCCTTTCTTCCTTCTCTATTCTTGGACTGCAACTCCCAGCAGTTCTCCTGATCAATCTACCTACCTATCTTATCTATCAGGAGGGTTGCTGGGAGTTGCAGTCCAGAAATAGGAAATTGGAAATATGTTGGGATTGGGATGCTCTCAAAGAAATCCAAGGAGAAGAAAGCTTGCAGCTTGGAAGCAGCGTGTTTGGATCCTCCTCCCCCCCTAAAGTGCCTGGTCTAGGGGATGCTTGGAGCTGAAGTCCGGAAGAGAGTGTGGATATGCTATTGTGTGTTCTGTTTGCCAGGGAAGTCATTTTTGCTCATGCACTGTAGCGTCTTTATGCTTTTTTGGCTTTTTAAGTCCCTTTTGCTGTGTTTTTCAGTGTTTTCATGAGCGATGGTCACTCGTTGGCCTGACAGGTGTCTTGTGTCCAAATTTGGTCTCAATCCGTCCAGTGGTTTTTATAGTTATGTTAATCCTACAAACTAATATTACATTTTTATTTCTGTCGACTAGCTTGGGAGAGTGCCCGGGTTCTTAGAAGAAGGCATTGTTTGTTTTGGGGTATTAGGTAATGTGACTGAAGTTTGGTCCAGATCTGTGGTGGGCTGGGTTCGGTGCTCTCTGAATCTGGGTTGAGTGCAACTCCCTGGTTCCAAGGTCAACAATCACCCCCAAACCCTGCCAGTCTTCACAGTTGGCCATTTTGGGTCTGTTTGCCAAGTGTCTGTTAGGAATTGTGGGAGTTGAAGTCCCAAATGCCTGGAGGGCTGAAGTGTGCCCATCCTTGGTTTCTCCAAAACCTTGGAAGATCCTCAACTGTGTTTGGACCTACAATGCCGTGCCAGTTCTGGCCCCGGCCTGATGGGGAGTGCCCCCCCCCCCCCAAACGACTACAAGGCTTGTGCTTTTGCCTCCTTCCCTCCCAGCTTTGGATGGGCACTCACCCCAAAGGCGACGCCGTGATCTGCGACAACCGCATCCCGCAGAAGACCTTGGGCCAGTGGATTGCGGTCAACCCGGGCTGCCTGGGCTCCAAGGTGAAGGATTCTTTCCAGGGCCAGCTGCCCTTCTTGTTCAAAGTGCTGTCGGTCAACACGGCTTTGTCCATCCAAGCCCATCCCACCAAGGTAAGCAGCTCTTCGTGGGGTCAAAATACTCCGGGTAAGATTTGACAGGTTTTGAGTGCGCGAGGCTTGAATCACGGAATTCCCTATCTCCATAAAGTCTTTGCCGTCTCTGTATTCTTAAAGAAAGGTAAAAAACAAATCAAAAAGGCCTGTTTTTTACAACCCCATTTCTTTATGAGCTCTCCCTCACAAATAATCTGCTCCTCTTTTATCTCACCCTGAGTTTTAGCCTTTTATCTTGCACATGCGGCCCACTCATTGTCATTGTGGATATTGTATTTTTATATTGCTTATTGTATTCATATGTTTTATGTATTTCACTGTGTTGTCATTTGTGTCTTTGGGTTTTATTTTACTGTAATTTTTTGCTTGGGCTTAGCCTCATGTAAGCTGCCCCGAGTCCCCTTGGAGAGGTGGTGGTGGGTATAAATAAAGATTATTATTATTATTATTATTATTATTATTATTATTATTATTTTATGTTGTATATTTGGTTTATTGTAATTGTTGGGCTTGGCCTCATGTAAGCCGCCCCGAGTCCGCTTGGGGAGATGGTAGTGGGGTATAAATAAAGATGATGATGATTATTATTATATGTTGTATATTTGGTTTATTGTAATTGTTGGGCTTGGCCTCATGTAAGCCGCCCCGAGTCCCCTTGGGGAGATGGTGGCGGGGTATAAATAAAGATTGTTGTTGTTGTTGTTGTTGTTGTTGTTGTTGTTGTTATTATTATTATTACTAGCTGTACCCGCCACGCATTGCTGTGGCCAACCTTCCCTCCCTCTTTCTCTCCTTTTTTTCTCTTCCCTCCCTCCCTCTTTCCTTCCTTCCCTCTTCCCCCCCTCTTCTTTCTTCCTTCTCTACCTGTTTCTTTTCTCGTTTCCTTTGTCTTTGGTTCCACCCTTCCTTGTCTCTTTCCTTCCTTCCCTCTTTCTTTCATTCCTTCTCTCCTTCCTTCCTTCCCTCTTTCACTTTTTTATTTCATTCTCTCCCTCTTCTCCTTCCTTCTCTACCCTTCTTTCTTTCCTTCCCCCCTTCTTTCCCTCTTTCTCTCCCTCCTTCTCTCCTTCCTTCCTTCCTTCTCTACCCTTCTTTCTTTTCTTCTTTATCTCCTTCCCTCCTTCCTTCCTTCTCTCCCCTTTTCTTTCCTTCCTTCCCTTTCCCTCTTTCTCTCCCTCCTTCTCTTCCTCCTTCCTTCTCTACCCTTCTTTTTTCCTTCCTTCTCTCCTTCCCTCCTTCTTTCCCTTCTTCTCTCTCTCTTTCTCTCCCTCCCTCCTTCCTTCCTTCTCTATCTTTCTTTCATTTTTCCCTCCTTTTTTCCCTTATTCTCTCTCTCCTTCCTTCATTCTCTATGCTTTTCTTTCCTACCTTCTCTCCTTCCCTTCTTCTTTTTGTGTATGCGTTTTGTGTGTGTATATGCATATATGTGTGTATATATGTTTGTGTATATATAAGTGGTTTCGCGCGTGCGTTGTAATTTTTTTTGTTTTTTGCCTTTTTAAGTCTCTTTTGCTGTGTTTATCAGTGTGTTTATGAGTGATGGTAACTCGATGTCCTGATAGGTGTCTTGTGTCCAAATTTGGTGTCAATTCGCCCAGTGGTCTTTGAGTTCTGTTAATCCCACAAACCAACATTACATTTTTATTTATATAGATTAATGTTGTATATTTGGTTTATTGTAATTGTTGGGCTTGGCCTCATGTAAGCCACCCCAAGTCCCCTTGGGGAGATGGTGGCGGGGTATAAATAAAGATGATGATGATGATGATTATTATTATTATTATTATTATTGGGAGCTCTGGCGTGGGCTGGTCCATGAGGTCACAAAGAAGCGACTGAACGAATAAACAACAACAAACAACATGGTCTTTGGGGCCTATTTGGAGTCTATCCACTCCCTATGTATTTTGGGTCTTATTTGGAGTCTGTCTCGGGTTAAGCGGTGTAAGCAGCCTTGATACCCTGTGTTGCAGGTCTCAGCTTTGGTCCCCCTCCTTCTCTCCTTCCTTCCTTCTTCCCTCCCTCCCAGGAACTGGCCGAGAAGCTGCACGCTCAGTCTCCGGAGCATTACCCCGATGCCAACCACAAGCCGGAGATGGCCATTGCCCTCACCCCCTTTGAGGGCATGTGCGGTTTCCGGCCGGGAGAGGAAATCGTGGGCTTCCTCCAGAGTAAGCATGCAATGGGACTCTTCCGTGGGGAAGTGCATAAATAGCGCCATGCGCCGGTCACCAAACCCTGAATGTGAGAGAGGTCTCAGTAAGTGGTGAGATTTCTGTGTAAATGGGCGTAGCTTCGGAAGCGGATCCAGCGAGGGACGGCTGGGAGGATTCTGCCGCCAAGGATTTGCTCCTCTTCCTCAAATACATAACGAAAGGAGGCATTCCTAGAGAGTTGCTTTAACGCGAAGGCAATTCCTCTCGAGAGTAGCCGGCTCTGGAATAATATCCATCGGTTAGTGGGAAAATATTCTGGCTTGCTATTCTGCAGATTTATGGGTGGCCTTTCCAGGAGGCGGCCAGCCTGATTTGGGGGCTTTTCCTGCAGATGTTCCTGAATTCCGGACATTAATTGGGAACGTGGCGGCGGAGCAGCTGGAGCGCAGCGTGAGGGATGACCCCCGGGGCGTGGCGGCCGCCTTGCGCGTCTGCTTCACTAGGATGATGAAGAGCGAGAAGAAGGTCTTTGTGGACCAGCTCAACATGTTGGTGAAGCGCATCTCTCAAGAAGGTTAGTTCAGCGTGAGGTCGGGTGCTTTCGGCATGGGAATAGAGATAAATAAAGATTATTATTATTATTATTATTGCACCGTTACTAATGTAAGCCGTCCTGAGTAGAGAAGAGACAGGGTACAAATGCCATAAACAAACAAACAAACAAATAAATAAATAAACAAGCCAGTCAAGGTGGTCCCAGTGGTGATGGGCACACTGGGTGCAGTGCCTAAAGACCTTGGCCTGGACTTACAAACAATCGGCACTGACAAAATTACCATTTTGCCCACATCTATGGCAGGCATCTGAGGAACGTCAGGAGAGAATGCTTCTGGAACATGGCCATGCAGCCTGCAAAACTCACAGCAACCTTTTAAGGTTGCCAAAAGCGCAATTCTGATTGTAAGCCACTTTGTACACATACAGGGCCCGTCTCCTTTTCACTTTCGCCATCAGGGAAGTATTTCCAAATTGAGAAGACTTCTCCCTTTCTTCTTTAGGGAGGCAAAACCCTCTTCAGGTCTGAGCACATTTCTCACGACACCTTTGGGCATGTAGGCACAGATTTGTAGTTTTCCGTAGGCTCTGGGTCTTTTGTTCTCGCCCTGTGGAAGCTCTCCCACCCCAGGAAACCAGTTCGACTGCTAGAGAGGAAGAATGTGGGCTTCCATTGGCGGAGGTTTGTTTACGGAGGCTTCCCCTGCTCATTGTTTACTCGTTTATGACCTCTCACAGTACTTGCAAATGACAGACAAGTTCCATTAATTGATGGACACAGGCTGAGAGAGGGATCCAAGTTGGTCCCATTCAAGCCTCTTGTAGGAGAACTAAAACTCCAAAACTCAAGGTCAATGCCCACCAAACCCTTCCAGTATATTCTGTTGGTCACAAAAGTTCTGTGTGCCAAGTTTGGCCCAATTCCATCATTGGTGGAGTTCAGAATGCTCTTTGAGTGTAGGTGAACTATAAATCACAGCAACTACAACTCCCAAATGTCAAGGTCTATTTCCCCCAAACTCCACCAGTGATCACATTTGGGCATATTGAGTATCCGTGCCAAGTTTGGTCCAGATCCATCATTGTTTGAGTCCACAGTGCTCTCTGGATGTAGGTGAACTACAACTCCCAAACTCAAGGTCAATGCCCACCAAACTCTTCCAGTATTTTCTGCTGGTCATGGGAGTCCTGTGTGCCAAGATTGGTTCAATTCCATCATTGGTAGAGTTCAGAATGGTCTTTGATTGTAGGTGAACTATAAATCCCAGCAACTACAACTCCCAAATGACAAAATTAACCCCCCTCCCCAATCACACTAGTATTCTAATTTGGTTGTATTGGATATTTGTGCCAAATTTGGTCCAACAAATGGAAATACATCCTGCATATCAGATATTTACATTATGATTCATAACAGGAGCAAAATGACAGTTGTGAAGTAGCTACGAAAATAATGTTATGGTTGGAGGGTCCCCACAACATGAGGAACTGTATTAAGGGGTCATGTCATTAGGAAGGTTGAGAAACAAAATATCTACATGCCAAGTGATCATTCATTACCAAATAAACTCTGCTACCCCAATTAGGTTGTGATCCTCACAGGCCATGATCTATACCGCAGTGGGTAGTGATCCTAACAGGTCGTGATCCATTATCCCCAATGAGACCAGTTTCACAGTGGAATCTGCAGCCTTGGAAGGTGGTGGAGTCATCTCCTCTGGGGGTTTATAAACAATATAGATGGGCATCTGTTGGGACTGATTTGATTGTGTTTTCCTGCAGTGCATGATGGGGTTGGACTGGGGTCTTAAATAGTTACATATTTGGGTTGTTGTAGGTTTTTTCGGGCTATATAGCCATGTTCTAGAGGCATTCTCTCCTGACGTTTCGCCTGCATCTATGGCAAGCATCCTCAGAGGTAGTGAGGCCTGTTGGAACTAGGAAAATGGGTTTATATATCTGTGGAATGACCAGGGTGGGACAAAGGACTCTTGTCTGTTGGAGCTAGGTGTGAATGTTTCAACTGACCACCTTGATTGGCATTTGGTGGCCTGGCAGTGCCTGGGGCAATCTTTTGTTGAGAGGTGATTAGAAGTTCCAGATTGTTTCCTCTCTGTTGTTTTGCTGTTGTAATTTTAGAGTTTTTTTTAATACTGGTAGCCAGATTTTGTTCATTTTCATGGTTTCCTCCTTTCTGTTGAAATTGTCCACATGCTTCTTGTGGATTTCCATGGCTTCTCTGTGTCGCCTGACATGGTGGTTGTGAGAGTGGTCCAGCATTTCTGTGTTCTCAAATAATATGCTGTGTCCAGGTTGGTTCATCAGGTGCTCTGCTATGGCTGACTTCTCTGGTTGAAGTAGTCTGCAGTGCCTTTCGTGTTCCTTGATTCGTGGTTGGGCAATGTGGCTGCGTTTGGTGGTCCCTCTGGAGACTTCTTGTCCACAGCTGCATGGGATACGGTAGACTCCTGCCGAAGTGAGAGGATCCCTCTTGTCCTTTGCTGAATGGAGCAGTTGTTGGATTTTCTTGGTGCGTCAGCCATAGCAGAGCACCTGATGAACCAACCTGGACACAGCATATTATTCGAGAACACAGAAATGCTGGACCACTCTCACAACCACCACGTCAGATGACACAGAGGACCCATTGAAATCCACAAGAATCACATGGACAATTTCAACAGAAAGGAGGAAACCATGAAAATGAACAAAATTTGGCTACCAGTATTTTTTAAAAAAACTCTAAAATTACAACAGCAAAACAACAGAGAGGAAACAATCAGGGACACTTTAAACAGAGGCTGGATGGCCATCTGTCAGGGGTGATTTGAATGCAATATTCCTGCTTCTTGGCAGGAGGTTGGATTGGATGGCCCATGAGGTCTCTTCCAACTCTTTGATTCTATGATTCTATGACACCTAATCACCTCTCAACCAAAGATTCCCCCAGGCACTGCCAGACCATCCAATGCTAATCAAGATGGTCAGTTGAAACATTCACACCTAGCTCCAGCAGACAAGAGTTCTTTCTCCCACCCTGATCATTCCACAGATATATAAACCCATTTTCCTAGTTCCAACAGACATCACTACCTCTGAGGATGCTTGCCATAGATGCAGGCGAAACGTCAGGAGAGAATGCCTCTAGAACATGGCCAGATAGCCCGAAAAAACCTAAAACAACCCAGTGATTCCGGTCATGAAAGCCTTCGACAATGCATGGTTACATATTTGACTCTGTTTAATTTTGGTAATCCCAGAATCCGACTGTAGGTATGAGTGAGTTGGACCTCATAGATTTGGAAAAGATCGCAAAGGCCATCCAGTCTGACCCTATTCTGCCAGGCAGGAAAGGCCCACAGCAGCTGGGGAGAGATGACGGACTGCCTCCAGAGTATACTGCCATTTATCGGGCTCTCTTTCCCCTTCTGACCCACAGCGGCTGCAGGGAAAGACATTTCTGGCAGTTGTGGGGAGCTGCTCCTCCGGCTCCATTCCCAGTATCCCGGAGACATTGGCTGCTTTGCCATCTATTTCCTGAACGTGGTGAAGCTGCAGCCGGGCGAGTGCATGTTCCTGGGAGCCAATGAACCTCACGCCTACCTCTATGGAGGTGAGTTCATAAGGAGGAGGGAGGCAAGGTAGTAGTTCTTTCTTTCCTATACTAGCTGTACCCGCCACACGTTGCTGTGGCCAACCTTCCCTCACTTTTCTCTCCTCCCCCCCCCCCCCCCCCCATTTCCAAACTTACCTGCCAGAGCGCATCTCTGTCTATGAACCATCATGGAGGTTAAGATCTCCTGGGGAGGCCCTGCTCTTGGTCCCACCACTTTCACAGGCGTGACTGGTGGGACCGAGAGACAGGGCCTTCTTAATCCCAGCATGAACTCTGTGGGCTGCAAATGACCCCCGGACCATGTTATTGCTTATTGTTATTGCTTTAATGTTTATTGTTTTGCTTTATGAGTTTTTTTGTTGTATTTGTTGTGCTGTTGTTTTATTGAGGGCCTTGGCCTTTTGTAAGCCGCACCGAGTCCTTCGGGAGATGTTAGCGGGGTATAAATAAAGATAATAATAATAATAAATAAATAATAAAATAAGATACTTACTTACTTACTTAGGCGATCCCTCGTTGGACGAGTAAGATGGTCTTCCTTGATGACTATTTTTGTGGGTTTGTAGGTGGCTGTGGAGCCCTATTCTTGACCCTCATCTTCTCCCACAGTTTCCAGGTGGAAGGCGGTCCCGGTCGGGGTTGGCTTGACGTGCCTTCCTCCTGACATGTTTCTCTCTTTCACCCTCCACTCGTGCCTCCTCGCATTCTGCAGCACTGCTGGTCACAGCTGACCTCCAGCTGGAGCGCTCAAGGGCCAGGGCTTCCCAGTTTTCAGTGTCTATGCCAGAGTTTTTAAGGTTGGGTTTGAGGCCATCTTTAAATCTCTTTTCCTGTCCACCAACATTCCGTTTTCCGTTCTTAAGTTCGGAGTAGAGCAACTGCTTTGGGAGATGGTGGTCAGGCATCCGGACAACGTGGCTGGTCCAGCGGAGTTGATGGCAGAGGACCATTGCTTCAATGCTGGTGGTCTTTGCTTCTTCCAGCACGCTGACGTTTGTCCGCTTGTCTTCCCAAGATATTTGCAGGATTTTCCGGAGGCAGCGCTGATGGAATCGTTCCAGGAGTTGCATGTGACGTCTGTAGATAGTCCACGTTTCGCAGGCATAGAGCAGGGTTGGGAGGACAATAGCTTTATAGACAAGCACCTTGGTATCCCTGCGGATGTCCCGCATATATATAATATATTTGATCATCACCCATGCCATAGAAGACAGCTCTCTTGTCCCCAGGAGAGGATCCCCCCATAGCGTGCCTTCTTCCCAAGGCTCTTTCTGTTTCCACAGACTGCATCGAGTGCATGGCGTGTTCTGACAACACTGTCCGAGCCGGCCTGACCCCCAAGTTCATTGACGTCCTCACCTTGTGCGAAATGCTGAACTATACTCCGGCTCCCGGCAGCTCCAAGCTCTTGCCCCCCGTGCAAAGCCGCCTGGACCCTTACGTCTACCTCTACGACCCGCCTGTTCCAGACTTTGCTGTCATGAGGATCACGGTGGGTTTTCTTCCTCCTCCTGCTCCCTAGCCAAGATGGCTTTTTGACTCTCCCTGATCCCCTTGGTTTTGGAAATACAGTTCAGTCTTCCCTCACTTGTCGCGGGTATTATGTTCCAGGATCACCCGCAATAAGTGAAAATCCACAAAGTAGGGACACTATATTGATTTTAATATTTATATGTTATTTTGGCATACTTCAGAAAGGGAGGCTGGTATGCGGGCCGGAACTCCCTCCGGCGGCTCCGCTTGCCCTCCTGCGACTTGGAGAGCTTGTGTGTCCGCCACTCCCGGTCCATCTCGAGGGTGCCTGACTGCCTCCCTGGCCTCCGAAGCCAGGCCAGCCTTCCCTGTGTAAAAAAATCTCTAAAATTAGGGCGGTAAATAAAAAACAACAATCTGAAACAGAAGAATTCCAGACTGAAACAATCAGAGTCAGCTAACACCTCCTAACAAAAAATTCCCACAGGCAGGAATCAACCAGGCCTTGAAGCTGCAAGGCTTGCAGTGCTAATCATGGTGATTAATTGCAACATTCACACTTGCCTCCAACAGACAAGAGTTCTTTCTTTCTCCCACCTTCCACAGATATATAAACCTTTTTGAAGGCTTTCATGGCCAGAATCACTGGGTTGCTGTAAGTTTTCTATGGCAGGCATACTCAGAGGTTGTGAGGTCTGTAGGAAACTAGGCAAGTGAGGTTTATATATTTGTGCAATAATGTCCAGGGTGGGAGAAAGACCAATCAGGGTCAGCTAACTCCTCCTAGCAAAGGATTCCCTGAGGCAGAAAGCATCCAGGCTTTGAAGCTGAAAGGCCATTCAATGCTAATCAAGGTGGCCAATTGCAACATTCACACTTGCCTCAAGCAGACAAAAGTTCTTTCTCCCTCCCTGGAGAGGGTGGGAAATGCAGCAGCGATTGATAATACAGAATAAATATAGATACCAATAATATTACATTAATCAAGGAAACAGTAGGTTAAATGTTTTTCAATGTTTACATACAACTAATTTAAAATAAGACTGACCAACTTTGATTAAACCATTATTCTAACCTTTTTCAGGGTCAATGTGCTTACGTATCCTTCCAATAATAATAAAGAAAGTAAAATAATAAATGTAATAACAATAAAGTAAAATAATAAATGTAATAATAATAAAAATAGAGTAAAATGAATGTAATAAAATAATAATAGAGTAAAATAATGCAAATGTAATCATAATAAAAATAAATAGAGTAAAATGAATGTAATGAAATAATAATAGAGTAAAATAATAAATGTAATAACTGTTGTGGCTCAGTCTGAGCCTGAGCTTTCTGAGCCTGAGTTTCCTCAGGACGGGGAGGATGATGGGTTGCAGATTTCTGATCATGTTCCGGTTATTGAGGCAGATAGTGTTGTTTCTGATGAAGAAGAGATGGGCATTTCTGTTCCCCAGAGAAAGGAATGTGGCTTTAGATAAAGATAGTGAAACTTTACAGGTGCAGGTGGAGGCTCCTTCTGAGAGCTCAGGGCCTCTTGGTTCCCGGGGTGACTAGGCCCAGCAAGCCCAGGATAATGAGCTCTCCGACCTTGAAGATAGTGGAGATTTGATTAGACAGGACTGTTTGCAATTAAGAGTTCGGAGAAGAGCACGCCTTACCAACAAACGTGAAGCTAGAGGTCAACGTAATGCTTTCATGTTGGGAGAACATATTTAATGATCTGGTCGAAGGGCATTCTTTGTCAGTGCAATGTTGCTTATACCTTGTTAACCTCTGTGGAAATACCTTGGCTTTTGGGGAAAGCTTCTGGCTCTTTGGGACTTTGGTTTTGATCCTGATTTTGGAGACTTTGTCTTGCTGCCATGGACTCTTGTTTAACCAATGCTAAAGGACTATGCTTCATGTTATTTGCCTTTTGATCTTGGGAACTTTGCCTTTGCATTTAAGACTCTCTTTTGCCTATTGAACTTTGCAACTTTATTTCTCTGTTTTGATTTTGCCTTTTTTCAATAAACTACAAAACCTACAGCCTTGGTGTGTGGTGGTGTCTTGAGCAAGGTGAATCTATCCTGAGCTGCGACAATAACAATAATAATAAAGTAAAATAATAAATGTAATAATAATAATAATAATTAGAGTAAAATAAATGTAATAAAATAATAATAGAGTAAAACAATGTAAATGTAAAAATAATAATAGAATAAAATAATAAATGTAATAACAATAATAATAAAGTAAAATAATAAATGTAATAATAGAGTAAAATAAATGTAATAAAATAATAATAGAGTAAAATAATGTAAATGTAATAATGCCAATAATAGAGTAAAATAATAAATGTAATAGTAATAATAATAAAAAATAAATAAGAGTAAAATGAATGTAATGAAAATAATAGAGTAAAATAATGTAAATGTAACAATATCAATAATAGAGTAAAATAATAGATGTGTAATAAAAATAATAGTAATAACAGAGTAAAATAATAAATAACTTGGACTCAAGTATAAGCCGAGGGGAGCTTTTTCAGCCTAAAAAGGGGGCTGAAAAACTAGGCTTACACTCGAGTATATACAGTATATATATTTAAAATAATCCTGCCTGTTCAAGGCAATTTAAAAGGAAGGAGACATCACCTCTCCTTCCTTTGTTGCCTAACTCTCTCTTTCTTTTTCAATTTTCAGATTCCGGCTTCCATTAAGTTGTACCTCATTTCGGCCATCGACTCGGCCAGCATCGTGCTGGTGGTGCAAGGGGCGGCCGTGGGCTCCTCCACCGCGGCCACGGCCGAGATGCCCCTCCGCCGGGGTTCTGTGCTGTTCATCTCGGCCAATGAGAGTGTCTCCTTGCACCTCTCCAACGGTGAAGGAATGCTCCTCTTCCGTGCCTGCTGCCTCTTATAAATAGCCTGGGACCCTTGGCTCTTCCCTCCCTTGGCTCTGACTCGCGTCGCATCCATAGAAGCTGGCCTGGGCCCCCCAGGTTGATTCCCACCCATCCCATCCCTGTGTCAGGAGCCCAGCTTGATTCCCACTCAACCTTCTTATGGTTGGCACCCGTTTCCTATCCTTCTTGCCCTTACGGTTAATTATGTTTTGAAAAAGCAGGCAGGAAATCCCTGCTGCTGAAGATGGTTTCATTGCTGCTGCTGTTTCAAAAATCGGTTTGCTCGGCTAATGCAGAGCTGGAAAAGCCGCGATTGTCTAAATACCACTAAACTCTAAATCCCATCACTCAGCATGGATTTGGAGTTCATCAACATTTAAGGGAGTTGGTGAAAATTTCAGAACTGTAAAAAAACTTTCAACATTTAATTATTATTTCATTATTGGCGATTTGTATGACAGAACCAATTAGGAACTGCCACTTACAATGAAATTTTGAGAGTTTTGTTAGAGTTCTGAAATTTTCACCACCAGAACTTTAGTTTTGTAAGTACTTTAGAACAGAGATGGGAATTGAATCCTTTTCTCTGGGTGTTTTCTGGACCGTATCTCCCAGCTTACTGTGTCATTGGCGAAGCAGGCTGGCGCTACTGGAAGTTGTAGTCCAACATCTAGAAATTTGCACAGTTCCCATCCCTGACCCAAAGTGTTAGCGGCATCGAGACTGTTTTGGATAGTATACAGATACTTGTTGTTCTATTCAAGAGAAACTTTAGATTATTGCCCGAACACAGGCATGGGCAAACTTTGGCCCTCCGGGTGTTTTGGACTACAACTCTCACAATTGTGGGAGTTGTAGTCCAAAACACCCGGGGGGCCAAAGTTTGCCCATGCCTGATCTAGCAGCATTCTTTAATTGAAACAGAAATGGTTGCAAACCTTGTTATTTAGATATTTTATATATATATATATATATATATATATATATATATATATACATACATACACACACACACACACACACACATACATATATACACACGCACAAACAAAAACATGACAACGTCACATAGTGAATGTTCATGTATACAGTGTTCTCTCACTTATCGCGGGTTTTTCGTTCCAGGATCACCCTGAAAAGTTGAAAATCCATGAAGTAGGGACTCTCTCTCTCTATATATACACACACATACAGAGATACATATATACATACATAAATATATACACACACACATACAAAAACATGACAACATAACATAGTGAATTTTCACGTATACAGTGTTCCCTCACTTATCGCGGGTGTTTCGTTCCAGGATCACCTGCAAAATTTGAAAATCCGTGAAGTAGGGACTCTCTCTCTCTCTCTCTCTCTATATATATATATATATATACACACACACATACACACTAGGCCTGGGCAATCCATGGTTCTAAAGTACTTACAAAACTAAAGTTCTGGTGGTGAAAATTTCAGACCTCTACCAAAACTGTCAAAATTTATTTATTATTTCATTATTTGCAATTTTTATGTCAGAATCAATTAGGAACTGCCATTGATAATGAAATTTTGAGAGTTTTGTTAGAGTTCTGAAATTTTCACCACCAGTTTTGTAAGTACTTTAGAACCATTTAGAACCACACATTGCCCAGGCCTAATACACACACACACATATATACATTGCATTCCGAGGGTGAGGCAGAAGCGAGGAGAGATTTAAAGCCACCGCACACTTTTTTTTTTTGCTAGCTATAAGTAAGGGGCTATAAAGTCGTGATTTACACACTGCTTTGTATCTCCTCTCTCTCTTTTTTATGATTGGCAGCCTCTTTCCAGAGAGGGAGAGTGAAACCCCCTTCCAGACTCCATCATTGCAAAATAGCGAGTCTGCAAAAAGCGCTCTGCGAAGTAGCGAGGGAACACTGTATACCCCATTTTCCCCAAAAATAAGACAGGGTCTTATATTAGTTTCTGCTCCCAAAGATGCTTTAGGGCTTGTTTTCATCGGCTATCTTGTTTCCCCAAAGTGACAGTATCTAGGGCTTATTTTTGAAATAGGGCTTATATTTCGAGCATCCTCAAAAATCAGGATTTTTAAGGATCATGATAGGTCTTATTTTGGGGGTCATGATAGGTCTTATTTTTGGGGTAGGTCTTATTTTTGGGGGGACAGGGTAGCTGCTATCATGCTTATGTCAGGGGCAAGGGGGAGCCTATACATTTCCAGATGCTGTTGAACTCCAACTCCCAACCACCCCAGACAATCTGGCAAAGGGTCAGAGGCCTCGGTTTCCAATCCACAATTGATAATCAGAATGTGTCTGCAACTTGGAGATAAACATTGGCATCAATCCACAGTCCGTACCTTTTTTTTCCCTTCCTGCCCACAGCTGCATGGTTTATCTATTTATAACTTATTAGAAAAATAATCCACAGGTTTACTGTGACTCTCAAACATCTCCAGACTTGCTGTGTTCCCTTCAACCTGGTGAGTTTGAATTCAAAACAAGGTTGAGACCATTCCCCAAGGCCAGCTTTTCCCGCTCAGAACCGATTGCGTGACACAACTAGGACTAGAAATGCATGGAGTGAATACCTTTTTCCCCAACTTTTGTGGGGAATTAGATTAGATATTTTAGGCCAAATGTACCCCTCTTTTGAGGTTTAAGAGCAGAAAGTATCAATTAAAAATATTGGTGCAAGACACAACAAGAAAGTGTTAGGGCACCAAAGTTCTCCCCCCAAAAGTTTTGCAAATGGGACAACCCTTTGCCCAGTACTAAACGGCATACCTTTACCTCTCTAAGTATTCATGTCTACACTGTTTTCCCCAAAATAAGGCAGTGTCTTATATTAATTTTTGCTCCTAAAGATGCGCTAGGTCATATTTTTAGGGGATGTCTATTTCCATGAAGAATTCACATTTAGTGTTGAACAAAAAACAAGAAGCTGAAATTATTGCTTTTAAAGGAGACGATACATACACCATTTCCCCGAAAATAAGACAGTGTATTTTATTATTTTTTATGCACTAGGTCTTATTTTCAGGGGATGTCTTATTTTTCCATGAATTGTCTTATTTTTCACATTTATTGTTGAACAAACAACCCAAACATTGATTATATATTGTGCAGTAGTTGTCATCCCAAACATAACCAGACAAAGTGTAAATCCTTTCAAGAATTTCTTGTTACTTCAATTATTTCCCTTTACAACAATCTATGGTACATTTACCAATCCCGATATTTGTGAACCTAAAGCTTTATTAGGTATTACTTTTGGGGGAGGCCTTATATTTGGCAATTCAGCAAAACCTCTGCTAGGTCTTATTTTCAGGGGAGACCTTATTTTTGTTACGCTCATTATTTCCATGTACAACCATCTATGGTACATTTACCAATCCCGATATTTCTGAACACAAAGCTTTACTAAGTCTTACTTTCGGGGGAGGCCTTATATTTAGCAATTCAGCAAAACCTCTACTAGGTCTTATTTTCAGGGAAGGTCTTATTTTTGGGGAAACGGGGTATTGTTACTCCCATTATTTCCATGTACAACAATCTATGGTATATTTACCAATCCCAATATTTCTGAACACAAAGCTTTGCTAGGTCTTACTTTCGGGGGAGGCCTTATTTTTGTGGAAATTGGGTATTGTTACTCCCATTGTTTCCATGTACAACCATCTATGGTACATTTACCAATCCCAATATTTATGAACACAAAGCTTTACAAGGTCTTACTTTCGGGGGAGGCCTTATATTTAGCAATTCAGCAAAACCTCTACTAGGTCTTATTTTCAGGGGAGGTCTTATTTTTGGGGAAACTGAGTATTAAAATGTGGCAGAGTTATATTGTAACAGAATTGCCAAAGACTGGTTGCGCGTAATTATGGTTAGTTAAAAAAAAAATCAGTAATTGTGATTTGCAGCTGGCATGTTTGAAGCTTACGATGGTCCTTTGACATATTCTTTTTTTCTTTGGGAGTTGTCGGTGTCAAAAATATTTAATGCTGAAAATACAGATTGTGTTTCAAGGAATCATTGAGTCAGGCGCGGGTACAGAGCTTGGAAATGTTGACTTTCTGGACTACTTATCCCTCTAGTACAGAGATTTCCAAGCTTTAGAACACCGTTCCAAACTAAGTCTTGGAATTTGGAATTTTTTTCACGTACTGCTTTCACATTTGCAAAATAATATTCATGTCAATCAACTTCAGATACAGATTTGAACTGAGCAGTATTTTGATTTTTAGAGTCAAGAGGATGCATGAGGGAAAGGGATGTGGCGCCGAGGTCAGCAGAAATCCCTGGAATAAAGCAGCATTCCTCCCATTTCCTTTGCACTAATCCGCATTTAGGTGCTCTGTTTGGAGCTAATAGTACTCAAGAAGAATGCAGGTGGGGTGGCAAAGGGGAAACTGAGGAAGCAGGAACACAAAATCATCTCAGTGGAGTAAAAGCTTCATTTGTTAAAAGAGTCAATGCGTCCAGGAAAAAATCGGCTAAATAAAAGAGGTTTGTGGCAAAGTTGCCCCAAAAGCTTTTAAGCATTTCTGTTTTTATTTATTTACTAGCCGTCCCCTGCCACGCGTTGCTGTGGTCCAGTCTGTGTATATGTGTTTTGTGTGTGTATATATTTGTGTACATGTGTATATATGTTTTTGCAGATGCATTTTAATGTTGTTTTTTTTGCTTTTTAAGTCTCTTCCGCTGTGTTTTTCAGTGTTTTTATGAGTGACTAGCCGTCCCCTGCCACGCGTTGCTGTGGCCCAGTGTGTATATGTGTGTTTTGTGTGTATATATTTGTGTACATGTGTATATATGTTTTTGTGCATGCATTTTAATGTATTTTTTATTTATGTATTTTTTTATTTTGGCTTTTTAAGTCTCTTCCGTTGTGTTTTGTGTTTTTATGAGTGACTAGCTAGTTTGGCCCAATGCTATCACTGCTGGGGTTCAGAATGCTCTTTCTTTGTAGGTGAACTATAAATCCCAGCAACTCCAACTCCCAAATGTCAAGGTCTATTTTCCCCAAACACCACCAGTGTTCACATTTGGGGGCATATTGAGTGTTCGTGCCAAGTTTGGTCCTGATCAATCATTGTTGGAGACCACAGTGCTCTCTGGATGTAGGTGAACTACAACTCCAAAATACAAGGTCAGTGGCCACCAAACCCTTCCAGTATTTTCTGTTGGTCGTGGGAGCTCTGTGTGCCAAGTTTGGTTCAATTCCCTCATCAGTGGAGTTCAGAATACTCTGATTGTAGGCAAACTAGAAATCCCAGCAACTACAACTCCCAAATGTCAAGGTCCATTTCCCCCAAAATCCACCAGTGTTCACATTTGGGGGCATATTGAGTGTTTGTGCCAAGTTTGGTCCTGATCCATCATTGTTTGAGTCCACAGTGCTCTCTGGATGTAAGTGAACTACAACTCCAAAATGCAAGGTCAATGCCCAACAAACCCTTCCAGTATTTTCTGTTGGTCATGGGAGTTCTGTGTGTGCCAAGTTTGGTTTACTTCTATTGTTGGTGGAGTTCAAAATTACAGTTATGAAGTAGCAACGAAAATAATGTTTATGCTTGGGGGTCCCCACAACATGAGGAACTGTATTAAGGGGTCAGGCCATTAGGAATGTTGAGAAACACTACTCTGAGGGAAAACGATTTGCAAACCTTACAACCTCTGAGGATGCCTGCCATAGACGCAGGCGAAACATCAGAAGAGAATGCTTCTGGAACATGGTCAAACAGACCAAAAAAATTACAACAACCCAGATTCGTAGACGACTTTGTTATTTAGCGACTTCCAACACCCATTTTCAATACAGTGCCCTTTTCAGGTAACAAAAGAAAGGAGCCTTTGTAGTGCAAGGTAGAAGTTTATTGATACACGCTTCCCTTGCTTCGAATGTACCAAAACAAAGAGCTCAATAGTTCTCTATACATACAATAATATTAAATATCCAATAAGATTAAGATTGTCTTCCTATATAATGCATTTAGAGTAATTTAAGGCAGCTTTTAAGGCCCTTTTCCAGGGCACAGTGACCTCCCTTCTCTCCCTACAATTGCCATATAAATAAAGGACACACGTACACACTCCTTCACTGACTAGACACTCACTCTCTCCTGACAATCCTCCCTGTGGTTATCCTGCATCTAAAGTTAGTCAGAATACTTCCATATCTGCCATGAAAATCTAACTTCTGTAAAGTCTCCTCTGAAAGTGCTGCAGACACCCAAATAAAGTAAAAAAGCAAGAGAGTCTGGGTGCCTAGAGACTCCAAAGCTGGAATATTCCCCCAATATCCCCCCAATAATGTGGTGGGAAAGCACTGCTTTGTGTTATGGTCAATGTTGCATCCTAATACAACTTACTCGTATCCCCATCAGCTTCCCAATTGTATTGTTTACCTAGAAAAATATCAACATGAGGAGTAAAAGGCCTCACTCTCCACCTGGATCTTTTGGATTGCTACCGTAAACAATGAGAATGGTGATCCACAATCTCTCCGCGGCCAAAGGTCCTCTTGATTTAGAAGAACGAAGGACGCTGGTCTGGGTTCAAATCTCTTTGCTAAAAGGCCACTCCATCCCATGTTTATGAGCAGCCACCATCTTTGGCTTGGAATGGCTATCCCAGAACAACTCTCCAAAGACTCATGCTGCATTCGTGCAAGGTTCGATGGACTTCCTGCTGTTGGAAGTGTACTGCTGTTTTTTAGGGAAGGCCGATGGATCCCGCAAACGTTGTAAACAAAGCTCAGTCAGCGTCAAACTCTTAAAGGGCTGGGGAGACACTTGACTTGTGCACCTTCAGGAGGAGCCTTAGCAAAAGCAAGTGTACCTGCTCTGCCTCCATGGCAGTGGATCCGCCAGGTATGGTTCCCTGAAGTCGGAGGCACCCAAAAGGACTGCATCCAGGCCCACATGTATCCCTTGCTGCCCACAAAACAGCTTTGTGAAGCGTCCAAGGTACGGTAAACAGGTATTGGCTTCCTCCAACCTAAAGTAGGTCTTCCTGCCATCTGCAGGACAAAATAAGCTCCCAGAAGCTAATATAGCATTGTGTTGGTTACAGAAGCTAATACAGCATCGAAACAATATGCAATTAGTGTCAGTTAATTTCCTGCAATAGGACCAAGAGCCTATTCTATAGCTGCATGCTGCAAAATCACACAAATGTAGCTGTGTTGTGATGCTGGACTCCAGTTGCAAAACCGTCCGCACAATATGTTGGATGGTTGTGCCCTCTCACACCCTACCCAGCCACAAAGGCTACACTTCTCCAGCCTCTCAGATTCTTATAACTCTGAATAGGATGCAACTTGCTACCAGGTGAGTGTACCTGGAAAACAGAGTTGCTACACTTCCATAAACTTATTCCATATCTGCATGCTGCAAAACCACACAAATGTAGCTGTGTTGTGATGGTGGACTCCTCAGTTGCAAAACCGTCTACATAAAATATTGGATGGTTGTGCCCTTTCCCATTGTGCCACTCACTCTCAAATCTTCCTACCCAGCCATAAAGGCTTCACTTCTCCAGCCTCACAGATTCTTATAACTGCATAGGATGCAACTTGCTACCAGATGAGTATACCTGGAAAATGGACAGTTGCCACACTTTTCTAAGCTTCCTGAAATCTGCAGGGACAGGTTTGCATTTCCTGCAGATTTTAAAAGTGTGGAAAAATGGGTAAAGACAAACAGCACCTTTAAGTCAAGAGTTAGACCTTTCCAGAAGATCCAAGCAGCTGATCACACAGTTCTAGAACCAAGGTCTGGTGGGCCTCTTGTCTGAACCAGCACTAGTTCCCAACAAAGGAAAACAACTTCAACCCACAACAATCTGCCATTTGTCATCTTCCTTCACAACGAACCCAGGAACTTCCCTGAAGAGTCCTCAGCCTGTCAAGAGGTGCCGTCTCCAAGGAAAGAGAATAGACTTGGCCTCTCCATTCATTACAGAACCTACACATTCAACTCCCAAGTTTCCATTCATGAAACCCAAACCTGAAAGACTCCTCGGGATCGAGCAGAAGTTTGTGTGAATGAATGCCCAAGTTGCACTGAAGCTTGAAGGAACTCAAGAGCAACCATTTCGGCTACCGAGATAGCAATGGGCGTCCAAAAGGTATCTGGCCCCAAGGAAATGATGGATCACGCTGCTTCAGACTCCAGAAATCCTCTCTGATGTGTGAGTATCACCAAAGATGCATTCCCGGCAAGGATTTTGCCATCCTAAGAGAAAGTCCAGTCCAGGCACTAAAGGAAAGGATCCTGAGGAGAGACTAGGAAGATCCCCTTTGTTCAGACCTTAGTGTTGCAGCTTTATTTTTGTTTGTAGGCCAGACTCGTCACTTGCCATCCTTTACTTTGACACCAGAACCTGGGCACTTGACCTTTAGGGAAGATAACTCTTTCCTCCATTGCCTGGCCCCGTTCCACAAGTTCATGTGCTGGCCCTCTGCCTCCTGAGTACTTGCACCTAATAGCGCTCTATATTGCACCACTGAAAAGAGCCCCGAAAGAACATTCGGCCCCCTGAGCAGGTGCCAACAGTGCAAAGGGATGCCTGGTCCTCCCAGTTACCAAATCCCTTTTTTCCATCTCCCTGTCGGTCTCAGTCAGGGCTGGGTTGGCATCCATTGCCTGCCATCCACACTCCCCAAAAGAAAGAAAAAGTGCTGCTATCTTGACCTGTGCAGGGCATCCCTCCCAAGACCGCCTTTTACTGGATGGAGCAGGAGGAAGACTCCCCAAAGCAACATGCGCAAGGCGAGGACGAAATGGGCTTTGGAGGGATGAGGTCGAGGTCCTCGTCATCAGGGATTTCATCGAGGTGGTACCCGTCCTGGAGCAGCTGCCGGCTGAGATCCTGGTTGACCTGCAAAAGGAAAAAGGGAGTCCTTGAATCAAAGGCCAGTGGTCGCCCTTGTTGGGCGAGAGGGCTTATTAACAAAGACCCTCCTCATAAATGTACAGCAGAGGAACTTCTTAGTAGCAGCGTGACCCAGCACCAGGAGCCCAAAATGATAGAACAAAAACACACAAACCAATGATATATCTTCCATAAGAAACTTTTCTTTACACCAAAATAATATGGTTGCACTATTTACAAGAACAAGGTTTTCATAACACAAATACAGTTCTTTATATTTATTAAGATAAATATATAAATATTTATTTATATATTTATCTTATCCCGCCCATTTCAGCACGAAGGCAACTCAGGGCGGCATACAGATCGGCAACTATTAGATGCCATATAGAAATACATATATCAATAAAGACAATTAAAACACACCATAAATACATATAAAATCCATTAAAAACTATAAAAAATCAATAAAAAAACAAAGTCTACCAGTCCAAATTCCTCGTCCATTTACATAGTCTACACCGTTCCATGTTCATATTACGATTTTGTGTTAACTGGTTACGCTGCAGTTCCAAACGTTTGCTCAAAGAGCCAGATTTTCACTCGTTATATTTCTTTCTTTGCTTCCACCCTGGGCTTCTTTCTCATGCAGGTAAAACAGCTTTATCTCACTGAGCTTCCTCAGGAGCTTCACACAATAGCCTTTTACACACAGCGGCCTTCACACTAGAGCTTTACACATGAGGCCTTAAACCTGGGGCTTCTCTCACTGAAGCCTTCTCACACCAGGCCTCTCACATACTGAGGCCTACCTCACACTGAGACCTACTAACACTGAAGCATTCTCATACTGAGGTAAACTAACACTGGAGCCTTCTCATACTGAAGCCTCTTCATACTGAACCCGACTAACACTGAGGCATTCTCGTACTGAGGCAAACTAACACTGGAGCCTTCTCATACTGAGGCTTCTCTCATACTGAAGTCTCTTCATACCAAGCTACAGGCACACCTACTTATATTGAACTCCAGCTTAATAATAATAGTAATAATAATAATAATAATAATAATAATAATAACAGCAACTTTATTTTTATACCCCGCCAACCATTTCCCCTAGGAGACTCAGGGCGGCTTACAAGGGACAAGCCCAAAATCACAAATAAAACACGACCAATTAAAAACATCAGATATAAAGATATAAAAACAATCACCATTGTAAACAACAGCAAAACAATATGGCTGAAAAAAAGAACATAGCTGAGGTACAGGCTCACTGAGTGCAATACATTCCGAAGGGAACGCAAGGAAAGTGCAACAATCAACTAGGCAGGGCTGGGAATCATGTCATCAAAAGTGTTGAGGTAGACGATAAGAGGGATGATGTAAAGTGCTAAAGTAGGGAGAGGAAAATTACTGGTGGACTGTTTAATCAAAAGTACACTGGAACATCCAGGTTTTTAGTTGTCTCTGGAAAGAGGACAAAGTGGGAGCCTGTCTGATCTCCCAAGGGAGTTCCAGAGCGGGGGGGGGGGAGGGGGGGCACCACCGAGAAGGCCCTCTCCCTCGTCCCCATCAACCGTGCTTGAGATGGCGGAGGGAGAGAGAGCAGTGCCCCCCAGATGATCTCAAGGTACGCACTGGTTCATAGGAGAAGATGCGATCACGGAGATAAAAAGGTCCCGCACCGTTTAGGGCTTTATAGGTGATGACCTGCACCTTGAATTGGGACCGGAAACTTATTGGAAGCCAGTGGAGCTGTTTAAACAGGGGGGTAGACCGCTCCCTGTAACCAGCTCCCATAAGTAGTCTGGCCGCAGATCTTTGGACCAACTGTAGTTTCCAGGCCGTCTTCAAGGGCAACCCCACTTAGAGTGTGTCGCAGTAATCCAACCTAGAGGTGATTAGGGTATGGACCACCATGGCTGGATCGGTTTTCATGAGGTACGGGCGCAGCTTTTGCTGAGTTATTGCATCCATTTAACCCTTTCAGTGCTTGACTCACATTTTTGTAATTAAAAATGCCTAGTTAATTTTTAATATTTCTGACAGCCCTTTCCTCCCGCTCCTGCCAGAATACACACCCCAGGAACCAGAACAGTCCGGTCACATTTGGCACCCAAAGATCTGTGGAAATAAATAAATGTAATAACCAGAGAGATAACAGACTTACCTCTGCAGATGAGTAACCCGAGGAACATCGTGATTCCAACTCCCCATCACTAGGAGCAAGAGTCAGGAGAGGATAAAAGGAAAGAAACAAAGCAAGGGTGGCATTATTTCTCCTGTTATGACCAACAATGTCCATTATACTATTATTGCTGCATTACATTTGATCATTCACACATGGGATCATGTTCAAAACAACAACAACAACAGTTTATTATTACCCACCTCTCCTTTCGGCTTGAGGCAACATTGTCAAAGATCTCTATAAACGTATATATTTTATTTATTTATCAAATCAGAAGCTAATTTAGAGTACAATTATAACGTATTTTTTAAAAAATATTTATGTATTTATTTATTTCATATGCTTCGATCCCACCCATCTCCCCACGACGGGGACTCAGGGCGGCCTCACATAGGCATCAGCGATGCTCACAACATATACATCACAAGAATAACAGTTAAAACAGAAAAAAAACTTTTAAAACATTGTACAAATCAACCAATAAATTCATTTAACAATAATATTAGCATGCCACTAAAACCAAAAATCAAGCCGGGAATCCAATATTGCAAACCCAGAGTTCCTTTTCCTATTGTTACTATCATCTAATCAAATGCCTGGCCCCAGAGCCAGGTCTTCAGTTGTCTTCTAAAGGACAGGAGGGAGGTGGCCAATCTGATGTCCTTAGGGAGGGGGTTCCACAGACTGGGGGGGGGGGCACTGCTGAGAAGGCCCTGTCTCTCGTCCCTACCAACTGCATTTGCGAGAATGGTGGGATCGAGAGCAGGTCCTCTCCTGATGATCTTAAGCTTTGTGATGGTTCATAGCAGGAGATACGTTCGGACAAGTAATATGGGCCAGAATTTGGCATGATGCTAAATGTCCTTTGACCAGAAGCTGGTCACTTGGAGTGCCTCTGGTGTCGCTGTGAGAAGGTCCTCCATTGTACACATGGCAGGGCTCAGGCTGCACTGTTGTAAGTGTTCAGTGGTTCGCTCTTCTCCACACTCGCATGTCATGGATTCCACTTTGTAGCCCCATTTCTTAAGGTTGGCTTTGCATCTCATGGTGCCAGAGCCTTATCTGTTCAGTGCCTTCCAGGTCACCCAGTATTCTGTGTGCCCACGAGAGAGACTCTCATTCAGTATTAGCCATTGATTGAGGTTCTGGGTTTGAGTCTGCCACTTTTGGACTCTCACTTGCTGAGGCGTTCCTGTGAGTATCTCTGTCGATCTTAGGAAGCTATTTCTTGATTTAAGTAGTTGAGGATGGACCAGAGATGTCACTGCCTTGGTCCTTTCATTGCTGGCTGTTACTTCCTAGTGGATGTCAGGTGGTGCAATACCGGCTAGACAGTGTAATTTCTCCAGTGGTGTAGGGCGCAGACACTCCGTGATAATGCGGCATGTCTCATTAAGAGCCACATCCACTGTTTTAGTGTGGTGAGATGTGTTCCACACTGGGCATGCATACTCAGCAGCAGAGTAGCATAGCGCAAGGGCAGATGTCTTCACTGGATCTGGTTGTGATCCCCAGGTTGTGCCACTCAGCTTTCCAATACATTGTGTCTAGCGCCCACTTTTTGCTTGATATGCAGGCAGTGCTTTTTGTAGGTCAGAGAACGGTCCAGAGTGACTCCCAGGTATTTGGGTGCGCTGCAATGCTCCCATAGGATTCCTTCCCAGGTGATCTTCAGAGCTCGGGATGCCTGTCTGTTCTTGAGGTGAAAAGCGCATGTCTGTGTTTTAGATGGATTAGGGATCACCTGGTTTCCCCTGTAATGGGCAGTAAGAGCACCTAGAGCTTCAAAGAGCTTCTGTTCAACCATCTCAAAGCTCCCTGCTTGAGCAGTAATGGCACGATCATCAGCATAGATGAAACTCTCTGTCCCTTCTGACAGTGGCTGGTCCTTTGTGTAAATGTTGAACATGAATGGAGAAAGCACACTCCCCAGAAGCAACTTGAAGCATTAAAACATGTTAAAATAAGACCATAAAACTACATATTAAAACAAGCACATGTTAAATTACATGGGTGTCTTAATTCTCTTGTTTTCCTCTTTCCTTTCTCAACCCTTAGTCCATTTTTGTTTATAAGCAGTAAGCTTCAGACCAGGAACTGTCCTTTAAAAAGACTGTACTCTTTGGACTCTTCTGATTGAATAATAATAATAATAATAATAATAATAATAACCCCAAATGTAGACTCTGCAAGGAAGCAGATGAAACAATAGATCCCATCCTCAGCTGCTGGAAAATAAAACATAAGTGCCATCAATGAAATAAATATTCCTGAAATAAATCTCCCTGAAGTCAATTTAAGTTGATGGCAAATATTCAGCCTCCTTGGTTTCTTGTGCTCAGGTGCATCAAACAGGTTCTAGTCACTTCTCACCTATCCGAATCCAGTGAGACCAGAGTTTCATCTGCAGTCTGGCTGAGAGCAGCATAGCCTTTGTTAAACTTCACTGACCTAGAGAACAAAAGAGATACAACACAAGATGAAGCTTACCGGCACGGTTCTTTAATCTCTCACCTACCTGAGACAGGGATCAAGTTTTTGAGACACTCGATTCGGCCTGGTAACCCTGAAATGCAATAATTCCCATTCCATTACAGGTAGTCCCCGAGTTACAAACATCAACTCATAGTTAAAAATTAGGGTGAGACAACAGGAAGTGAGAGGAATCTACCCCTCGGAAGGGAAATTCACTCCAGAAAGAGTTATCATGGGGGGGAAATGTCTCCGCTGAAGCTTTCTCCCCAATCCTTGTTTCCACAATAAGCTAAAATTTTCAAAATTCAATTCTCACAGGGACGGAAAGTGGGATGAAATTTTCTGAAGACAGGCAAAAACAGCAAAATAAATAAATAAAATGAATATTGTGTCCAATTCTGGGCACCACAATTGAAGAGAGATATTGACAAGCTGGAATGTGTCCAGAGGAGGGTGACTCAAATGATCAAGGGTCTGGAGAATAAGCCCTATGAGGAGCGGCTTAAAGAGCTGGGCATATTTAGCCTGAAGAAGAGAAGGCTGAGAGGAGACATGATGAGGACCAGGGATAAAGAGGTGAAGGGAAGGCCTAAGGAGGAGGGAGCAACTTGTTTTCTGCTGCCCTGGAGAGAGACTAGAACGCAAGGAAACAATGACTTCAAATTACAGGAAAGGATATTCCACTTGAACATGAGGAAGAACTTCCTGATTGTGAGAGTCATTCAGCAATGGAACTCTCTGCCTCAGAGTGTGGTGGAGGCTCTTTCCTTGGAGGCTTTGAAGTAGAGGCTGGATGGCCATCTGTCGGGGGTGCTTTGAATGCAATTTTCCTGCTTCTTAGCAGAATGGGGCTGGACTGGTTGATGGCCCACCAGATCTCTTCCAACTCTAGGATTCTATGATTCTAAATCACAAGTGTCAACCCTTCCCTATGCTATTCAAATCTAATATAATATATGCATATATATTTCATTGGAGCTGCACGTAATCATGTGCTTGTTCTGACTTACAAACAAATCCAACTTAAGAGCAAAACTATAGAACCTATCTTGTTTGTAACTTGGGGGCTGTCTATATAAGAGAAAATGGCATGGACCTTTTGGCTGTCGATTGAGGTTGGTGCCGTACGGCTCCCGAAAGCACTCCCTTCCTCCTCAGCATTGCCTTGGCCATCTCACGGTGTTTCTCTGAAAGCCAAAGGGAAAAAACAAAATGGAAACAAAAAAGTCACTGAGAAATAAGGTTGATATGACTTAAAATTCAAAATGATTTACATCATGATCTAAATCAGGGGTCCTCAAACTAAGGCCCGGATACGGCCCTCCAAGTCATTTACCCAGCCCTCGCTCTGGGTCAACCTAAGTCTGAAACAACTTGAAAGCACACAACAACAACAACAATCCTATCTCATCAGCCAAAAGCAGGCCCACACTTCCCATTGAAAGACTAATAAGTTTATATTTGTTAAAATTGTTCTTCAATTTAATTATTGTATTGTTTTAAAGTGGTTTTTGAACTACAAATAAGATATGCACAGTGTGCATAGGAATTCATTCGTATTTTTTTTCAAATTATAATCTGACCCTCTAGCAGTTTGAGGGACTGTGACCTGGCCCTCTGTTTAAAAAGTTTGAGGACCCCTGATCTAAATTCCTACCTTTAGTCTCAAAATTTCAGATGTAAGGTTGAGGAAGGCATTTACTTGGATAAGTAAAGTTAGGCACAGGAACATAGTTATACTTTGATGAGTAAAGTACTTTGAAAAGTAAATCTGAGTATATCTGTACTTGAATATATGAATAACCATTTTCTCCCAATGACGAATTTCAGGCATTATACTTGTTATCAGAAGAGAATTTACAGACCAGCGTTTTTCAACGTGGGGGTCAGGACACCTGGGGGAGGTCGCAAGGAGGTTGCAGAGGGGTTGCCAAAGACCATGATATATTTCTGATGATTTCAGGAACCTCTTTGAAAGAGAAGGCTGAGGGTCTCTCTCCACCTGTCCTCCTCTTCCTTTTTGGAAACTGACGGTGAATCCTCCCACCAAAGACCCCCTGCACTGTGATGGGCCAGCCTCTCAGCCAAGGGGAGGGCTGTTTCTGAGACTCCCAAGCAGGGAGGGGAGAGCAGGCATGCTCGGCGCATGGCAGCTTCATGTACATGTGCGGGGCCAGGGAGAGCATGCACGGCTGGAGGGAGGCTCACATCAGCAAGTCCCTTCAAGGCATGGGGGTTCTTTGTGGGAAGTTTGGCCCAATTCTATCATTGGTGGTATTCAGAATGGTCTTTGATTCTAGGTGAACTACAAATCCCAGCAACCACAATTCCCAGATCAAGCTCTATTTTCCCCAAACTCCACCAGTGTTCGCATTTGTGCATACTGAGGATTCATGCCAAGTTTGGTCCAGATCCATCATTGTTTGAGTCTGGATGTAGGTAACCTATAACTCTAAAACTTAAGGTCAGTGCCTACCAAACCCTTTCGGTATTTTCTGTTGGTCTTGGGAGTTCTGTGTGCCAAGTTTGGTTTAATTCCATCGGTGGTGGTGCTCAGAATGCTCTTGGATTGTATCTGAACTATAAATCCCAGCAACTACAACTCCCAAATGTCAAGTTTATATTTTCCCCAAACTCCACCAGTGTTCACATTTGGGCATATTGAGTATTCATGCCAGTTTTGGTCCAGATCCCTCATTATTTGTGTCCATAGTGCTCTCTGGATGTAAGTGAACTACAACTCCCACTAAACCCTTCCAGTATTTTCTGTTGGTCATGGGAGTCCTGCGTGCCAAGTTTGGTCAATTCCATCGTTGGTGGAGTTCAGAATGCTCTTTGATTGGGAGGTTAACTATAACTCTCACAACTACAACTCTTAAATGAAAAAACCAGAACCAGTATTCAAATTTGGGCATATCATTGGGTATTTGTGCCATATTTGGTCCAGTGAAGGAAAATCCATCCTGCATATCAGATATTTACATTACTGTTCATAACAGTAGAAAAATTACAGTTATGAAGTAGCAAAAATTATGGTGATCCCCAATTTTATGAGAAAGTGTATTAAGGGGTCATGGCATTAGAAAGGTTGAGAAACACCTTCCTAATATATTATAGACAGATCAGAAGCAAACAAGGGCTGAATTATCATCGTCAAGTTATGCTTGGTTCAAGCTATTGTTCGAGGGACTCAGAATATGGAAATGTTTCTTTTGGAGGAGCAAAGCTAGGGAATTTGGGGAGCTGTAATACAAAAACTTTGCCAAGAACAACACGTACAGAGTCTGCTATCTCTCCGGCTTACTTTGTTTATTAAGAGGGGAACCTTTCCAACTTAATTACAAAGAGATAACATGCAAGTCTTGTGGTACTGACTTACGCAGTTTGTCCTGAATGGAAGGCGTTTTGCTCATGATGTAGGGTCCCCTTTTCTCCACTGGCAAGTCCCTGCTCATCCTCTTCTTGTCCCATTGCCCCTGCTGGGAGTGAAAGCATTTATTTATTTACATTTTTTTTATTTATGACATTTATATGCCACCCTTCTCACCCCGAAGGGGACTCAGAGCAGCTTACAAGGTATATATTACATACAATATATTATATTATTAGCATAGTACACTATCAACATTAAACATTGCTATACTGCACCATACCAGTATATTGTAATATTATTAGTAATATTACATGTAATATAAATATATAATTATAATATCATATTGTTAGTATTATTATATAGCATTACATTATAATATTATAAATATATTATATTATTAGAATAGCACAGGAGACAAGGTGGAAATGTCCCCTGGCTCCCTCTCTCTTTACTCTGGCCCAGAGCAACAGTTGGTGTTGGGGAGAAGGGTCTTCAGCTGATGGCATATCCAGGAGACAAGATGAAACTGTCCCTTGGCCTCCCCTCTCTTCACTGTGGCCCAGAGCGACAGTTGGTGCACTTCTCACCCTGAATGGGACTCAAGATATATATACGTACAATACGTTATATTATTAGCATAGTACAATATCAGTATTATATATTACTATATTGTACTATACCATTATATTGTAATATTATTAGTAATATTACATGTAATATAAAAAGTAAAGGCTGTCCCTTGATATTAAGTCCAGTCATGTCTGACTCTGGGGGTGCTGCTCATCTCCATTTCTAAGCTGAAGAGCCAGCGTTGTCCGTAGACACCTCCTCCAAGGTCATGTGACCAGCATGACTGCATGGAGCGCCATTACCTTCCCGCCGGAGCGGTACTTATTGATCTATTCACATCTGCATATTTTCGAACTGCTAGGTTGGCAGAAGCTAGGACTGACAGTGGAAGCTCATGCCGCTCCCCGGAATCGAACCTGCGACCTTTCGGTCAACAAGCTCAGCAGCTCAACGCTTTAACCCACTGCGCCACTGGGAGCTCCCACATGTAATATAACTATATATAATTATATCATTAGTAGTAGTATTATATTATAAAGTAGGACTATAATTTTAACAGCTGCTGTAATAAACACATTAAATAATAAAAAATAAAACAATACTACAAGCAGATCTATTTTGATCTTTCCTAGCTTTTAAATGATCTGAATGATGTTGGATGAGGGTCGCAGTGGTTTCAGTAAGTGAGTAAAGATACTGCAAGTCCCATCATCCATGGTCCATCCCCCTTAGAACTGCATCAGGATGTAGAGTAGGCCATGAGTACTCTGTGTGCCAAGTTTGGGCCTGGTCTGTGATTTGTAGGGGCTACAATGTTCTGTGGGAAGTGAATCGGGTGAAGGTACTGCAAATCCCATCATTAGTGCCCCATCCTGCCCTGAACTACACTGGAAGTCCCATCATCCATTGTCCCTCCTTCTCCAAACAGCATCGGGATGTAGAGTGGGTCAAGGGGCTCTGTGTGCCAAGTTTGGTCTTGATCGGACATTAGCTGAGGGTTGCAGCAGTCTTGGGAAGGGAGTGGAGGTACTTGAAGTCCCATTATCCATGGTCTGTCCTCCTCGAAAGTGCACCAGGATGTGCCACCGGGAGGTCAGTGTGTGTCAACTGCAAAATAAGATGCATGAAGCTGATTGGTCAGGCAAAGCACAGGGTGATGGCTGAGCCAGGAACCTTTGGATACTGTTGCATTATTGTTCAGGCATAAGCGGCTGAGGGGGAAAAGGAAGGGGCCTGAGGCTGTAAGGATTTGTGGGAGTTAGAGTCCAAAACACCTGGGGGGAGGCCCAAGTAGGCCCAGGCCTGTTCCAGCCTATAACAAGGCTGTTTGGGGGATTCTGGGAGCTGTAGTCCACGAAAAAGTCCATTCTCCCGGCTTCCCCTAATCCCACAGGCCCTGCCTTCCCCTGCAAAGGCCTCACCGGGTCGCTTTTCGCCCGAGCCGGTGCCCCAGGGCCTGCGGGGTCCCTCCATTTCGAGGGCGCCTCCTTCTCGCCTCCATCCCCCGTCGCCATGGCCGCTTCTCTGAGGAAAGTCGCCTCCTTCGAAGCCACGCCCCCGCTCCAAACGTCATCGCACGTTTCAACCAATAAGGAGGAGCTTCTCACTGACTCGAAAAAAATTGAAGGTTCTCACACTCTCTCCGATTGGCTAGTCACGAGCGTCAACTCCTATTGGCTATGTGGGACCCCATTGGAAAGCCAGTATTTCTTCTTTCCGCAACAGGAAGAGGAGCCGGTTGTGACGTTCTAGGATTCAGGGGGTCTTGGGCTCGGTGGTGTTTCATTGCCCTGGCTATTCAGATGCTATTCAGATGTGTATACTAGCCATCCCCTGCCATGCTTTGCTGTGGCCCAGTCTGTGAATATGAGTTTTGTGTGTGTTTATATGTATATGTGTGTATATCCTGCAAGGAAGACTCCAGCAATACATGGAGCGAGAGTTGCCAGATGTTCAAGCTGGGTTTAGAAAAGGCAGAGGAAGGAGAGAACAGATTGCCAATATCCGCTGGATAATGGAGAAAGGCAGGGAGTTTCAGAAAAACATATACTTCTGCTTCATTGACTATTCTAAAGCCTTTGACTGTGTGGATCATAATAAATGGTGGCAAGTTCTTGGTGGGATGGGCATCCCAAGCCACCTTGTCTCTCTCCTGAGGAATCTGTACAAGGACCAAGTAGCAACAGTCAGAACTGACCAGGGAACAACAGACTGGTTCAAGATTGGGAAAGGCGTACGGCAAGGCTGCATCCTCTCACCCAACCTTTTTAACTTGTATGCAGAACACATCATGCGAGGATGTGCGGGGCTGGATGAATGCAAAGCTGGGGTGAAAATTGCTGGAAGAAATATTAACAACCTCAGATATGCAGATGACACCACTCTGATGGCCGAAAGCGAGGAGGAGCTGAGGAGCCTTCTAATCAAGGTGCAAGAAGAAAGCGCAAAAGCTGGGTTGCAGCTAAACATCAAAAAAACCAAGATCATAGCAACAAGAATGATTGACAACTGGAAAATAGAGGGAGAAAATGTGGAGGCTGTGACAGACTTTGTATTTCTAGGAACAAAGATTACTGCAGATGCAGACTGTGGCCAGGAAATCAGAAGACGCTTACTTCTTGGGAGGAGAGCAATGTCCAGTCTCGATAAAATAGTAAAGAGTAGAGACAGACTGGCAACAAAGATCCGCCTAGTCAAAGCCATGGTATTCCCTGTAGTCACCTACGGATGTGAGAGCTGGACCTTAGGGAAGGCTGAGCGAAGGAGGATAGATGCTTTTGAGCTGTGGTGTTGGAGGAATGTTCTGAGAGTGCCTTGGACTGCGAGAAGATCCAACCAGTCCATCCTCCAGGAAATAAAGCCCGGCTGCTCATTGGAGGGAAGGATACTAGAGACAAAGTTGAAGTACTTTGGCCACATCATGAGGAGACAGCAAAGCCTGGAGAAGACAATTATGCTGGGGAAAGTGAAAGGCAAAAGGAAGAGGGGCCGACCAAGGGCAAGATGGATGGATGGCATCCTTGAAGTGACTGGTTTGACCTTGAAGGAGCTGGGGGTGTTAACGGCCGACAGGGAGCTCTGGCGTGGGCTGGTCCATGAGGTCACAAAGAGTCGGAGACGACTGAACGAATGAACAACAAATTCGTTTATATGTGTATATATGTGTGTTTGCATATATATGTGTGGTTTTGTGCATGCGTTGTAATTTTCTTTTGGCTTTTAAAGTCTCTTCTGCTGTGTTTTTCAGTGTTTTTATGAGTGATGGTCACTCGCTGGCCTGACAGGTGTCTTGTGTCCAAATTTGATCTCAATTCGTCCAGTGGTTTTTGAGTTATGCTCATCCTAAACGGTTTGGGACCCACCTACCTGCGTGACCGCATCTCTGTGTACGAACCCACACGATCTCTTCGTTCATCTGGAGAGGCCCTGCTCACAATCCCACCTGCATCGCAAGCGCGATTGGTGGGGACGAGGGATAGGGCTTTCTCGGTGGTGGCCCATCGACTCAAACTCTCTCCCTAAGGACATCAGGCAGGCCCCGTCGCTAGCAATCTTTAGGAGGAGCTTGAAAACGTGGTTGTTCCAGTGTGCCTTTCTAGAATAAGGAAACTCCTAGCATTACGTCCCAACGCACTTTATCAGAGATCCAGGATATCTGCATGCCCATCCCCCTTCAAACACCCCACCATGTCATGCCCAGCACATTTTAATTTTAATTATTACATTTGGCCCAGCCATGGTTTTTAATTGCGTCATTAGATGTTGTTAATGTTATGGCTTTGTTTTTTTGTTTTTTGAGTTATTATGTTGTTGTTGCTGCTGCTGTTTTTGTTGTTGTATTTGGGCTCGGTCTCTTGTAAGCCGCACCGAGTCCTTCGGGAGATGGTAGCGGGGTACAAATAAAGGATTATTATTATTATTATTATCCCACAAACTAACATTACACTTGATTTTTTATTCCAATCACAGGCCACAAGGACTACAATTCAGTTCAAACCATTCCCTCTTTATTAGGTCCAGCTTCACAATACATATTCCAGGACTGAATAAAAGGAAGTAATTTCAAATAATATTTTAATTGTCTGTATCCAGGAAATTGTTGGACAATCAGGTAGCATGAAGAATAAATCCACAGGAAGCTCATCTGGAAGAGAACAGAGATCTGTGATTAATTCAAGGACATCTACTGTATTTAAGGTAATGTTTGTCAATCCCAGCCACAGAAAAGTCCTTCTGAAGGAAAAAAAAAGATGGAATGGGAGAGAGAAATGAGCAGCTAGTTGCTCCAAGCAGATTCAAGATCTCCCTGTGAGACTATTGTATATCTGTCACATGTTGGTAGAAGAAAATAACCTCACCCTTTCTAAGTAATCTCCATAATACAAAGTTTGTGAGCTTTCGTAGCTCACAAATTAAAAGGCTTAAAGCAAAAGAAGAGATATTAACCAAAAAGATGGAATGGAACTCAATTTTTTTCTTTCTTTTTTTTACCTCTCTGGTTCTTTCTAACTTTTCTATAATGGTATTGTTCCCACTCATTCGCTGTTTTGTTTATAATATATTGTTTAAATAATTCAATAAAATTTTCAAAATTAATAATAATAATTAATAAAAATCCCAGCAACCCCCCCCCCCAAAAGATGTGACTCAAACACCATTCCTAGATATTAGCAGACTGCATGTCCCAACAGCACAGCAAGCATAACCAATGGCAAGAAATATTGGAAGCTGTAGTCCCAACAAGAACTCTTCCCTCCCCTATTCTTAAACTAAATATGGAACAGAACTTCAAATAAATCAGTTGTGGTCCACAAGGAAAAAGAAATAGTTGAAAACAAGGGCTCTCTTGGTATTTTTCAAAAAGTTTGCTTTAATTCTTAAGGCAGATATGCCGTATATATCTGCCTTAGTACAAGCCAACCCAAATATAAGCCGAGGCACCTAATTTCACCACAAAAATGGGGGAACTTATTGACTCGAGCCTATACCAAGGGTGGGAAATGCAGAAGCCACTGGTCAAAAATAGGGTGAGGAGGGGAATAGAAGAAGGAGGAGAAGGAGAGCAAGAAAAGGGAAGAATAGGAGGAAGGAGAAGGAGAAAAAGAAGGAAGGAAGAGGAGGAGAGGAAGAAAAAGGAAGAGAAGGAGAGGAAGGAAGAAAAAGAAGCAGGAGGAGGAAGAATAGAGGAAGGAGGAGAAGGAAAAGAAGAAGCAGAAAAATAAGAGGAGGAATAGAGGGGGAAGAAGAAAAAGGGTGAAAAGGTGGCCCCTGGTGTGGCTCAGAAGCAGAGAGGCATCCATCCCTCCAAGGTGTGGCTTTGGGGACTGAGGTGGTGACTCCACAGAGGCCTGTCTGGAGCAGACACCCAAAGGGCCCCCCAGGAATGCATGGGCTGGGCTGGAGAGTGGATTCAAAGGCCTCTGCCTTTCCCCATGGAATCCCCCTTTCTTTCTTTCCTTCCATCCTTCCCTCTCCAGCCACCGTGTTACCTCCTCTCCCTTCTCCTCCTCCTCTTTGGCTGGGCCGCGATCACAGCGGCGGCGATGGCAGCAAGGGCCAGGAGCTTCCCTGAGGCAACAAGGCCGCCCCTGAAGGAGGGCGAGGAGCTCACAGCTCATACTTTGCTGGCAGTGGATGTGCTGAAGGGGAAGCACCCGGCTCCCCCTCCTCCAAGGGACGGCGCCTCCTTCCCTTGGCTCAGGTGAGCATCCGGATGGTGAGGAAGAGGCTGGCGAGGAGATGGAGCTGGGCACTTTTCCCTCTGCACATCTGTTGGTGGTGAAGCAGGAGCTCCTCCTCGCCCTTGCCCTCCCTCGTGTGGCCTTGTTCCCTCAGGGAGGCACCTGCTTTCATTCAGCCACAACAAGGCCTGCAAACAGCAGGTGGCTCCCCCTCAGCTACGCCCGCCTCCCTCCCTCCTAAGGGGGGCTTTTTCAATATAAAAAACCCTACTTTAAATGCTGACTTATACTTGAGTATATTTGGTAAGTACTAGAACTCAATGCTTCAGGCAAGATTAATAACAACAACAACTTTATTTATATACCGCCCTATCTCCCCAAGGGACTCAGAGCGGTTTCCACATATGCAAAATAATACAAAAACATACAATATAAAACAACAACACAGGCATAAACTGTTAACATAACATATACATATAATATTACAGTATAATGTCATAGTACAATGTAATATATAATATTAATATTTTGCTATGGTAATAATATATTGTATATATATATATATATATGTTTTATTACTAATATTAATTAATAATATTACTGATAATATTACAGTATAATGTTATAGTACAATGTAATATATAATATTAATATTGTGCTATGGTAATAATATAATATATTGTATGAATATATGTATCTATTTTATTACTAATATTAATTAGAAATATTACTAATAATATTACAGTATGTTATAGTACAATGTAATATATAATATTAATATTGTACTATGCTAATAATATAATATATTGTATGTATATATCTATTTTATTGCTAATATTAATTAATTAATAATATTACTAATAATATTACAGTATAATGTTATAGTACAATGTTATATATAATATTAATATTGTGCTACAGTAATATAATATATTGTATGTATATATATCTATTTTATTACTAATATTAATATTGTACTATGCTAATAATATAATATATTGTATGTATATATATACCTATTTTATTACTAATAGTAATTAGTTAACAATATTAATGATAATATTACAGTATAATGTTATAGTACAATGTAATATATAATATTAATATTGTGCTATGGTAATAATATAATGTATTTACTTTTTACTTGTAAGCCGCTCTGAGTCCCCTTCAGAGTGAGAAGGGCGGCATAGAAATGTCGTAAATAAATAAATAAATAAATATTAAAATCAATTTAAGTATGATCTGTCACAGGCTTACACCAGAATTTCATGCCACGAGACCAAAATTATCTTCAAGAATTCTTCATAACTAAAGCTTGTTCAATAGAAAGTTTTTAGACTGGATGAAGCCCACCCAAAGAATGGGAAATTGGCAGTCTTACCACTGAAAATTATGCTTTGTCGAGGCCGAGTTCCTCTGGAGTTGAGATTCCCAATTCATTCAAAGTTGGTCTAAGTTCCTGGATAACATATGGATATATTTCCTTGTGAGGGCCTGCTTTATCCTGTTTGATGAGAAGACAACATGAATTCAGAATAAATAGGGGAAAACTGAAATTTATAGGCAAAAGAGCGGTCATAAGTCCATTCAAACTGATTCTGATATACAAAACAAATCCTCTGCTATGAAGTACTAAGATGCTTGAATAGCAGTGAAAGCTATGGAACCCAGTACAGAAAAATTACAGAGACAAAGGCATAATGTTGGTGCTTTGCATTCAGCACTCTTTTACTGACCTTTACAACTTCTAAGATGCGGACCGCGCTGGCAAAGTCATTTAGTCGTCTGCATGCCCTCAAAGCAGCATCGATTATTTTTGGTTCTGGAACCAAGTCATAACCGACCAACGTGTTCATACCTTTCAGAACAAACAATTTGAGAATGCTCAAGATTTGCTTAGAGAGAGAAAAGGAACACCCGTGCCATCCCTCTTCCCAACATTCATTATATTTTGACTCTATCAAATCATCCCAGAACTCAGTCCCAAACTGAGCCCTTTCTGTTCTGTAAACATCTCCCACATTCCTATTTCCCTGCACTATAATTAGATAACTCTACAGTATATTAAAGGAGCCCCCAGAGGCACAATAGGTAAAACCCTTGTGCCAAGGGGATTTGAGGTTCGAATCCAGAAACAGCACGGATGAGCTCCCTCTGTCAGCTCCAGCTCCCCATGTGGGGCCATGAAAGAAGCCTCCTACAAGGATGGTAAAACTTCAAAACATCTGGGCAACATCCCCTGGGCAACATCCTTGCAGAAGGCCAAATCTCACACCAGAAGCGACTTGCAGTTTCTCAAGTCGTTCCTGACACACAAAAAAGTATATTAAAACAGTAGTCAACCAACGTGACAATGCACTCATATTCAGGGGGTGAAATCTTGGTTTGAATCTCACACCTGTCAATTCTGTGCAAAAATGGGGCAGAGTAAAGAGAGAGGGGGCCAGGGGACAGTTCCATCTTGTCACCTACATATGTCATCAGTTGGGGACGCCTCCCCCCAGCACCAACTGCCGCTCTAGGCCAGAGTGAAGAGAGAGGGGGCCAGGGGACATTTCCACCTTGTCGCCTTTGCTGTACTAATAATATAATATAATGTAATATAATATATTGTATATACATATAATATTTATAATATTATAATGTTATACAATATAATACTAATAATATTATTATATATTTTATATTACATGTAATATTACTAATAATAGTACAATATAATGGTATAGTACAATATAGTAATATGTAATACTGATATTGTACTATGCTAATATAATATATTGTATGTATATATATCTTGTAAGCTGCTCTGAATCCCCTTCAGGGTGAGAAGGACAGTGTATAAATGCCATAAATAAATAAATCTTTTGTTCTATTTTTATTTAATCTAAAGTTAAGCAACAAAGATGCATATCTGGATTGTAATGTCTGACATGTCAAACAGCTCAAGCTAATAATTTTTTTCTGTATATTCTCTTTCCTGCCCATTTGAGTAAACAGACAGAATAAAGGTTAGTTACTCATTAAGCTATCTGTTGCTGTTCCGAAGAAGAGACACCCAGCAGAATGCATCATGATGCTTTCATGGATGTTTCCAAGCTCAACGTCAATGCTTCCATTCAGACTTACCTTTCCTTAGCTCCCAGGCATCAATATCTGGTTTGTTGAAGTATGTCACCCAGCGAGCATCAAACTCTTCATCTGACTCATGCGACCCATGAGAATAGCAACGGGCGGGCAATACTGCTGTGTGGCAAAAACAGGAAAGGAAGGAAAGCAATGAATAAACGTTGCAATGCAGTAGCTATAATGTGATCCAATACAACAGCCAGCAGAGTGTCTGCTGTGAACGCATCTTGTTGTGTTTCTAATAATAATAATATTAATAACAACAACAACAATAGTCCTAGACACTTGGGAAGTGTCCGACGTGTGATCCAATACAACAGCCAGCAGAGTGTCTGCTGTGGACTCATCTTGTGGTGTTTCAAATAGTAATAATAATACTTTATTTATACCCCGCCACCATCTCCCAAGGGGACTCTGGGTGGCTTACATGAGGCCTAGCCCAACAATTACAACAAAACAAATATAAAACATAAAAATGCAGCAATAAAATATAATGAACATAATAATACAAAAAATAAAATAAAAAGTAAACACACAGTGCAATATATATACACATTTGGATGGAGCTACACTTTAAAATATACCTGTTTCAACGCACAAACAAGTTCAACTTAAGAACAAACCTACAGATCCTATCATGTTCATAACTTGGGGACTATCTGTATAGAGCTTCTCCCCAGTGTGGATTACACATCAAACATAGCTTCCTGCTAGTCAGAGCCTCAATTGTCCATATAAAGCTAACTAGCTGTGTACCCACCCGCATTCTCCCCGGATTACCCTTGTTTCAGCCTCAATTTTTTCCCACTCAAATATAGATTGAAGCTAGTAAGAACAAGAGAACATTGCAAGATTTGCCCAGCTGGATAAATGAAGGAATGGACATTGCTGCAATAAGGAAATTCCTCATTTCCCAGCAGTACTGGGACGGGCATGTACATTTACATGTGTCTACAAGCAAAAGAAAACAAAAACTTCTCAACAGTACTACATGTAATTCTACAGCAATGTACTTTCAATGACCATGGGAAAGTAAGAGGATCGAAGTACGTTGACTTTTGATCTAGAAAAGCCTGTTTTCCTATACATCAGTGGTTCTCAACCTGGGGGTCCCCAGATGTTTTGGCCTTCAACTCCCAGAAATCCTAACAGCTATTAATCTGACTGGGATTTCTGAGAGTTGTTGGCCAAAACACCCGGGAACCCACAAGTTGAGAACCACTGGTCTAGTGAGTGTTTTCAACCCACAGTCTTCTCTCTGCAAGCCCTACTAGGGCTCTGGGTTTCACTTGATGTATGGTTAGATGCCTTCAGGCCAACTGTAATTTATGGCAATCCCATCCTATGATTATTATTTTTTTCCTGGCTAGATTTATTTATTTACTAGCTGTCCCCTGCCACGCGTTGCTGTGGCCCAGTCTGTTGATCTGGAAAATAAAGTAATGAGAAAGTGTTGGTTTCTAATAAATGTAACTTCTTTATCCTTGTAGGTAAACAGTATTTCTTGCTGTTTCTTTGTCAGTGTTGATGTGGAGAGTGTCTGGTTGGCCTACTCTGGAACATGCAACATATCATTGTCCTTCTTTAAGGGTCCCTTTCAAATCTAGGATACTGTATCTGTGAATCCCAGTGACTACAACTCCCAAATGTCAAGGTCTATTTCCCCCAAACTCCATCTGTGTTCATATTTGGGCATACTGAGTGCTATTTTTAATGTATTTTTATTGAATTTTTTTGGCTTTTTAAGTCTCTTCTGTTGTGTTTTTATGAGTGACTAGCTAGTTTGGCCCAATGCTATCATTTGCTGGGTTTCAGAATGCTCTTTCTTTGTAGGTGAACTATAAATCCCAGCAACTCCAACTCCCAAATGTCAAGGTCTATTTTCCCCAAACACCACCAGTGTTCAAATTTGGGCATATTGAGTGTTCATGCCAAGTTTTTTTTTTTTTTGCTATGTATTGTATTGTTGTATTGTGTTGTGCTGGGCTTCGGCCTGTTGTGAGCCGCATCGAATCCCTTGGGAGATGCTAGCGGGGTACAAATGAAGTTTAATAATAATAATAATAAAAAAGTTTGGTCCAGATCCTTCATTGTTTGAGTCCACAGTGCTCTCTGGATGTAGGTGAATACAACTCCCAAACTCAAGCTCACCAAACCCTTCCAGTATTTTCTGTTGGTCATGGGAGTTCTGTGTGCCAAGTTTGGTTCAATTCAATTGTTGATGGAGTTCAGAATGCTCTTTGATTGTAGGTGAACTACAACTCCCAAATGACAAAATCATAATGTTTTGAGTGATGGTCACTCCTTGTGATTTGAGACGTTTTGTTGCCAAATTTGGTGTGATTTTGTTCATTGGTTCTTTTGTTTTTAAGGTACTCATTATGCACAGAGCATTTTTAGATAGATAGATAGATAGATAGATAGATAGATAGATGGGAGGTTAAAGAATATTAAAGGGGCTGTCACCCATGTGGAACATTTTTACATGTGGTATTCAACATTTGTGAATGCTCTTGTAATGTTTTTATTAAAACTCAGAGTAGATGTGTTGTCCCACTAATAGAAAACTCACCAGTGAAAACAACCTTTGCACTAAAGTAGTCAATATGAGAAACAACTGCCAAACATAGGTGGTCTACAGATATTTTGGACTTCAACTCCCTTCTGGTTATTTTGCTTAATTGTTTTGATTTGCTTTGTTTATTGTTGTGTTATGTTTCTATTGTATTGTGTTTTGAGGCTTCGGCCCGTGTAAGCCGCATCGAGTCCTTCGGGAGATGCTAGCGGGGTACAAATAAAGTTAATAATAATAATAATAATAATACCCCAGCCAACAGTCACTTCCAAGAATATTTTCGGTTGCCAAGAAACTACTTGGATAGAGATGGATTACAATGCATCTTATGACTCAATAGCCAAAGGCAAACAAAGAAATAAATAATCTAATGCTTATAGTTTAATCAGTTCTGTACTGTTAAAATTATTGGAACATACCAGGCATGGGCAAACTTGGGCCCTCCAGGTATTATTTAGTGTATTTTAAAGTTGTTTTGTAATTTGTGATATATGATATTTTAATGAATGTATATGTTTTTATGGCTGTAAACCGGGCTGAGTCCCTCAACGAGGCTGAGAAGCTCGGTATACAAAACTGTGAAATAAATAAATAAATAAATATTTTGGACTGCAACTCCCACAATGTCAAGATTCCTAACTGGCTGTTAGGAATTGTGGGAGTTGCAGTCCAAAACACCTGGAAGGCCCAAGTTTGCTCATGCCTGGTATATACACATAGGAAACAAGGAACATGGATGTTCATGATAAACATAATCTAAGAATCCGAGAAATGCGTAATTAGGATAGACAACTGTATCTAGATTACTCATTTATATTCTACTCGATACAGCATGCATGATTACTATTCATTTGGTGGCAGCTTGGTACAGTTTCTCTTTCTTAATGTATTACACCATGCACAGATGACATGGAACTGCAACATCTGCTGCTACAGAAAGATTGCTCAATTGAACACTTTCATTCTCTTACAATCCCACTCAGCAGGGTAACTAAAACGTGTGCATTAAAACTTCCTTTAGGCAGGAAAAAAATTATGACAGGTTTGATTTTTTTTAATTGACTACCGAACTTTTAACAATGCAATCTTGACATTATATAATTTATAAAGGCTTGAACATTATTGCCATAATTATTTTGTTCTTTAAATTCATAACTCACTCAGAACAGCTGTTTAACTAAAGTAAAGCAGCAGTCCTGTAATGCTGATAGGTTTAAGATGATGCCTAATTGCTGCTCTCATTACAGCTTCCATAGATTTTGAAGTTAGTTATGTCTCTTAAAGGACTGTAAAACCTGCTTTGTAAAATGTAAATATATCACATCTTCCTGTTCCTCAAAACTGTTAAAGCATAGATAGAGGCTTCAAGGCAATGCAGCATCTGTCAATTAGGCTTCCAGCTAGATAAGTATCAGGATCTCAGTAGCAAAGCATTCTGCAATGCTATGTCGTTGTGTTTACCACCCCTACTTCTATTTAGATACACTCAAAGTCACCATGGGATCATGCCCTTCGAGATATATTTTGGTTGTAATACCCAATCTTCCTAATGCTGCGACCCCTTAATACAGTTCCTTATGTTGTGTTGACCCCCAACCATAAAATTATTTTCGTTGCAACTTCATAACTGTAAGTTTGCTACTGTTGTGAATCATAATGTAAATATCTGATAGGTAGGATGTATTTTATACCCAATATGCCCAAATTTGAATAATGGCAGGGTTGGGAGGGGGGTGGATTTTGTCATTTGGGAGTTGTAGTTGTTGGGTTTTACAGTTCACCTACAATCAAGGAGCATTCTGAACTTCACTAACGATGGAATTGAACCAAACTTGGCACACAGAACTCCTATGACCAACAGAAAACACTAGAAGGGTTTGGTGGGCATTGACCTTGAATTTGGGAGTTGTAGTTCACCTACATTCAGAGAGCATGCGGACTCAAACAATGATGGATCTGGACCAAACTTGGCACAAATACTCAATATGCCCAAATGTGAACACTGGTGGAGTTTAGGGAAAATAGACCTTGACATTTGGGAATTGTAGTTGCTGAGATTTATAGTTCACCTACAATCAAAGAGCATTCTGAACTCCACCAACAATAGAATTGAACCAAACTTGGCGCACAGAACTCCCATGACCATCAAAAAAAATATTGTAAGGGTTTGGTGGGCATTGACCTTGAGTTTTGGAGTTGTAGTTCACCTGCATCCAGAGAGCACTGATGGTCTTTGGTGATCCCTCTGACACCCCCTTGTGACACCCCCAATTGAGAAACACTGTCCTATACAGTGATAATACCTTTTCCTTCCTTGGAGCAAGAACTATCTGTATGGGATTGGTAACAGAAACTGAATTCCATAATAAATCCACATAAGAACATGGTAATAAAGTTGTATTGCTGGGCTTGGCCTAATGTAAGCTGCCCCGAGTCCCCTTGGGGAGATGGTGGCGGGGGTATAAATAAATTATTATTATTAAGGATCAACTCCTCCATGAAGCTGGTCTCTGATTCCCTGTTTAAAGGGCTTTTAAGGACATGAGTTTTTTTAATTGCCCTGAAGGGAGATTAAAATTGCACAAAACAAAAAACAAATACCATACTCAGCTTCAACCCAGTCTTCTTTCCCAGATCTCTATTCTAGTATCAAAAGTCAGGTAGAAGTGGACACTTGGCAAGAACTCTATGCAGTAAGAGCACATCAGGCCACCGTTTGCTTTAAGAACCTGGCCCAGCCTCTCTCCACTATATCTTACTGGCAGTCCTGATTAATTTTTCAGTTTCCTCCATGTACTTTGAGCCTTGAAATGAAAGGAAAGTACCCGAGAACAAATGCGACCCATTTATTCACTTTTGTAACACTAACAGGTAGTATGTGGATTCTGCAAGTGTGACACACAACCAGAATTATGAAGACAGGGCTGACCTGTTAAGTTTGGGGTTTTTTTTGTTGTTTTTTTTTTGCATGGGAGACAAACTGATAGAAAAGGAGCAAAGGGGTTATTAGGACTTACAGAAGATGAATAGGGACAAAAGGTTCTAGAGAGCCAAAGCTGAAGTAAATAGGGCTTCTATGACCTTGAAAAAGAGATTATGGCAAGACATATCGATGCAAAAGAGGATTCATAACATAAGGGACATTTGATGCTACCTCTTTAAGAGTTCAAAAGCTAATCTATCTTTTCAAAACAGAATTAGGAAAAATATGGATTTGAAAATAGTTTTTCCATTCTCTCTCCATTGATTTCAGGGCACACATTAATTTCACCATCATGACTAACCAATAAGTAGGTTAAGTTGTGGCCAAACAAAGAGACCCAGTTTCACCTAATATATCTGATGTTTTCTTTGAAATACCAGAAATGTGGCCTTACTCAAATGTGAATTTGAACAGTAAATTTTACATTTGCTTTATATTACAATCATGTTTCAATCTTTGTACTATGAAATTTCCTATATCTGTTTCAGATGTGTTTGAGCTATAAGGAAAGGTGGGTAAAAAATACAATCTATTATTATTATTATTATTATTATTATTCTATATACAGATATCCTTTCCCATCTCTTCCTCCATTTCTTCCCCTCTGAAAGTGCAACAACAATACTACCATCAACCCTAACATTTTCAGTTTCTGCATATATATGACCTGTTGATTCCAAAAATGGCACCCATTTTCCCCATCAGATTTAGTTTTGAGATACAGAACAAATGCCATCTACCAATAGTCATCTGCTCATCTACAGACAAACATGATAACCCGATCTAAGAAACTTGGGCAGACGTGGTCTATGCTAGTACAAAATAGATAAACACGAAACTATGTGAAATCGAATACTGGAACGACTTAAGACAATGTTTTTGGACGACGAGGCTAATAGTGAAAGTAGTGGTTTTATATGTTTTTAAAGGTTTTAATGTATGTATTTTATAATTTTGTTTTAAGTGTTTATTGTAATTTTTACATTGTTTTAATGACATCGAATAGCTGCCTATGTTGCAAAGCCACCTTGAGTCACCTTCAGGTTCAAGAAAGGTGGGGTAGAAATATTATAAATAAATTAAGAAATTGATTCAATTTCAATGAGCTTAGCAAAATATATTTAATTAATTAATATTAAATATTTTAATGCCTAATATTTATTTCTAACTTATTTCTGGACTTTGTTATGCTTTGTGTGATTCTTGGCTTGTACCTTTAAATATTAAAGGTGGTTTGATCCGTATTGTGTGCCACTTTGGGTCCCACTACAGTGAAAAGCGGGATATAAAGATTTATTATTATTATTAGCTGTCCCCTGCCACGCGTTGCTGTGGCCCAGTCTATGTGTTGTGTATGTGTGTATATATATGTGTGTGTGTGTGTATGTGTGGTTTTGCACATGCGTTGTATTTTTGTTTTTTGGCTTTATAAGTCTCTTCCGTTGTTTTTTTCAGTGTTTTTATGAGTGATGGTCATTCATTGGCCTGATAGGTGTATTGTGTCCAAATTTGGTGTCAATTCGCCCAGTGGTTTGAGTTCTGTTAATCCCACAAACGAACATGACATTTTTATTTATATGGTCACTCACTGGTCTGTATATATATGTTTTTGTGCATGCGTTGTAATGTAATTTTGTTTTTTGGGTTTTCAAGTCCCTTCTGTTGTGTTTTTCAGTGTTTTTCAGAGTGATGGTTGCTTGTTGCCCTGAGAAGTGTCTTGTGTCCTAATTTGGTGCCAATTTGTCCAGTGGTTTTTGAGTTATGTTAATCCCACTAATGAACATTACATTTTTATTTATATGGATAATAATAATAATTTGAATACTTTAGAGTCCTGCGGAGGTTTGAAATAAAAATATTATTATCTCCCTGAAATCAGGGCTGAGGCTTGGTGTGTGTGTGTTAATCCCACAAACAAACATGACATTTTTATTTATATGGTCACTCATTGGTCTGTTAAGGGTGTAGTGTCTTTTACAAATACACTCTTTCTACTTCCTATCTCACCCAGGGTTTTAACATTTTATCTTGCACATTTGGCCTGCCCTTTGTGTTTGTTTTTGTTATGTTATTTTGCATTGTCTATTTTATTTTGTTGTGTTATGTATTTTGTTGTGTTTAATTTTCTATAGTTTTGTATATTATTTTGTTGTATTATTTTTGGGCTCGGCCTCATGTTAGCTGCCCCGAGTCTAATTATTATTATTATCCAAATTTGGTGTCAATTAATCCAGTGGTTTTTGAGTTATGTTAATTCCACAAACGAACATGACATTTTTATTTCTGTGGATTATATTATTATTATTAATAATAATAATAATTTGAATAATTTTGTGAGTCTGCTTATAGTAGAACGGCATATCTTGCTTTCTTGTGTGTACTCCAGTCACTCCTTAAATCTGCCAAATCTGTCATCATCAACATTATATTATAATAAAATAAAAGCAATATTGTTGCACTATGTGTTTATATATGCATATGTGTTTTGTGTGTGTATATAAGTGGCATATATATGTGTGTGCGCGTGGTTTTGTGCATGCGTTGTAATGTAATTTTGTTTTTTGGGTGGTTTTGTGCATGCATTGTAATGTAATTTTGTTTTTTGGGTTTTTAAGTTCCTTCTGCTGTGTTTTTATGAGTGATGGTCACTCATTGGCCTGAGAGGTGTCTTGTGTCCAAATTTGGTGTCAATTCGTCCAGTAGTTTTTGGGTTCTGTTATTTTATTTATTTATTTATTTGCTTTATTTCTATACCGCATTTTTCAGCCTAATTAGGCATCTCAATGCGGCCACCACCAAGAAGGCCCTGTCCCTCGTCCTCGCCAACCGCGCCTGTGACACAGGCGGGACCGAGAGCAGGGCCTCCCCGGACGATCTTAATGTCCTGTGTGTTAATCCCACAAATGAACATGACATTTTTATTTATATGGATTATATTATTATTATGAATAATAATTTTAATAATGTTGTGAGTGCAGCGAAGGCTTGAAACAGAAGCGAAGGTGTCTCCCTGAAATGAGGGTCGTGGCCTTGAGGCCTGGTGTGTGTGTGTGTGTCCGTGCAGGCCGCAGGTGCCGCCTTCCTGAGGTAGCCGGGCGGGGGTCACGGCAAGGGCACGCCGAGGCCTGGCGGGGAAAGCGAGGCCTGGCGGGCGCCCAGCGGAGAGGGCGGGCCTTAGCGCCGCCTCCCTCCTCCCGAGGCGAGGGCTCACCTGCGGCGGAGGCCCGAGGCAGGAGGGCGCGGAGGGCGGGCGCGGAGACGCAGCGGCGGAGGAGCCCGGCGGCGGCCAACATGGCTGAGGGGGGAAAAAGAGGAGGCCCGCGGGCTGAGGCGATTGAGGAACCCGCGCGGACCCGCTGCTCCTTCCTTCCTTCCTTCCTCTTCCCACGCCGAATGGGCCACGCGCCGCTACCTCACCGCTCTGCAGAGAGAGACACACCGAGGGCAAAAGTGGGAGGAGCCCAACTACGGCGAGGCCAGGCGGACAAACTAGGGACGCTTTGAACTGCGCATGCGTAGCGCCTCGGGGAGCACCGCTCACTCTCGACAAGAAAGTGGGAGGAGTATGTCCGACTAGGGCAGGCGCTTTCACTGCGCATGCGTAGTACCCAGTCCCGCTCACTCCCTAGACCAAAACTGGGAGAGGCCGAGTTACGGCAAGGCGAGGCGGACAAACTAGGTCAACACGCTCTCAGGGAATATCGCTAACTCTCGACGTGAAAGTGGGAGGAGCTTGGCTACGACATACAACGGCAACCGCTTTCCACTGCGCATGCGTAGTGCCTAGTTCGTTTCTATAGAGTCCAGCTCACCGCGCATGCGTAGTGCCTAGTTCTTCTCTATAGTCCCGCTCACTCCCGAGATCAAAACTGGGAGAGGATGAAGTACGGCAAGGCGAATTGGACAAACTAGGTCAATACGCTCTCAAGGAATACCGGTAACTCTCATCGTGAAAGTGGGAGGAGCCTGGTGACGACATACAACGGCAACCGCTTTCCACTGCGCATGCGTAGTGCATAGTTCTCTATAGAGTCCCGCTCACCGCGCATGCGTAGTGCCTAGTTCTTCTCTAGAGTCCCGCTCACCGCGCATGCGTAGTGCCTAGTTCTTCTCTAGAGTCCCGCTCACTGCGCATGCGTAGTGCCTAGTTCTTCTCTAGAGTCCCGCTCACTCCCTATATCAAAACTGGGAGAGGATGAAGTACGGCAAGGCGAATTGGACAAACTAGGTCAATACGCTCTCAGGGAATAGCGCTTACTCTCGACGTGAAAGTGGGCGGAGCGTGGCTACAGAAACGCTTTCACTGCGCATGCGTAGTTCTTTTCTCTAGAGTCCCGCTAATTCCCAAGATCATAACTGGGACGAGGTATGGCAAGGCGAGGTGGACAAACTAGATCAATACGTTTTAAACTACGCATGCGTAGTGCCCAGTCCTTTTTAGTCCCTTTCAGGGAATGTACCGCTCACTCTCGACACGAAAGTGGGAGGAGCCTGACTAGGACAGGCTACGGCATGCGCATGCGTAGTGCCCAGTTCCTTTCTCAAGTTTCCGCCCACTCCCCAAGACCAAACTGGGAGGAGCCGAGTTATGGCAAAGCGAGGCGGACAAACTAAATGCGAAAAGGGACGAAATATGAGACGTCAAAATGCGCATGCGTAGAGGCCCTAGCTCCTTTTATGGAGAGCAGCAGAATGAAAGGGAGGGGCGGAGGGAGACCGACCGCCATTTTGTCAAAGTAGGCGGAGCTTAGTCTGTCACCTTCATTGTAGGGCTCCGGGAGGCGGGCTTTTGGAGATGGGAACCAATCAGAGCCCGCCTGGCGGAAAATTGACATTCATCATCCTCAAAATTCCAAATTGGTGGCTGAGAGAGTGAGACATTTGCCTTTTGAGGGCTCAGTGAGCACAGATGTTTATGGCGTGAGCACAATAAGATGTATTGTGTAAAAGGTGACATTATGTATTATTTATCTTTTATGATTATTTATTATTTATTATTATTTATGTATGAGATAATAAATGGAAAATATATATTTAAATTTATTATTATTTATGTATGTGATTAAATATAAATTAATATATTGAAAATATATATATAAATTTATTATTATTATTATTTATGTATTATTTATGTATTACTTATGTATGAGATTAAATATAAATTAATATATGGAAAACATATATTTAAATTTATTCATTTATTATTTATTGTGCATTATTTATGTGTTATTATTATTTATGTATGAGATTAAATATAAATTAATATATGGAAAATATATATTTAAATTTATTCATTTATTATTTATTATGCATTATTTATGTATTATTTATGTATGAGATTAAATATAAATTAATATATGAAATATTTTATTATTATTATTTATGTATTTATTATTATTTATGTATTATTTCTGTATGAGATTAAATATTAATTAATATATGGAAAATATATGTTTAAATTCATTTATTTATTATGCATTATTTATGTATTATTATGTATTATTTATGTATGAGATTAAATATAAATTAATATATGGAAAATATATGTTTAAATTCATTTATTTAATATGCATTATTTATGTATTATTATTATTATGTATTATTTATGTATGAGGTTAAATATACATTAATATTTGGAAAATATATATTTAAATTTATTATTTCTGTATTATGATTATTTATTATGTATTCTTTATGTATGAGATTAAATATAAATTAATATATGGAATATATATATATTAATACATATATGAAGTATAAATAAATGGAGTTCTTACATTTGGGCCCCATATCCAAAATATATATGGATTTCGTGAGGCATTTTTAAATTTTTGTAATATTTGCCAAGGGATTGTTTTGAATTTTGTTTTATATCTATCGATCTATCTCTCTGTCTAAGCCTCATCAACCTATAACTCCCAGAATTCCATAGCATTGAGCCATGGCAGTTAAAGTGGTATCAAACTGCATTTATTTTACCATGTCGATGCGTTGAATCTTGCCTTTCCCAGTAGACTCAGGCAAAAGCAAACTGCTGCAGCCTTTCTTGACTTGGGTTTTCTCCCTCATTCATAACCTCTGTCAGCTAAGCCACGTTTTGACGCTTCCTTGTTTTCATCTCTTAACTGTGGAAGGGTATGTTATTTATTTATTCATGTTCCGCTGAGACGCTCGTAAAAAGAGCATCGCCTGCAGTGGAGCTGTCATCCAAATGGTTTATCGTTGAATCGAGAATGCTGGAGAAAGCAACGAAGGGCTGGCAGCTCCGAGGCAGGCATTTGTGCCGAACGAACGTGTGTTTGCTGACAATCTGAATTATATTGCGAGGGATTTCAGGCAGCTGTTTTCTCCATCCAAATGGCTTGAATCTGCCTTAGCAACCAGGTAACTTGGAAAATGGAGATTAGGCCTTGGCTAATGATGCAAAATTTCCCTAAACAGCCAACCCCAGGGTCCCATAAAATAGAAGCAGGGCCATTAAAGTAGAATAATATTGCTCTAATTCTGTCGTGCAAATGGGTCTTTGGGGTGGTTAAAAGAGAGGGCCTGTCTCTGAACTATGGTCTATTCCCTTCTCTATTGAGCTTGATTCTCTCTTGGTTTCCTTGATCGGTGAACCAGTACTCAGCTGCCACATTGAGGCTTTGTTCAGCCCATTTTGGAATATTTGAAACTCGAAGAACCCTAACCTATCTGTTGTTGAAGGCTTTCACGGCTGGAATCACTAGGTTGCTGTGAGTTTTCCGGGCTGTATGGCCATGTTCCAGAAGCATTCTCTCCTGATTTTTTCGCCCATATCTATGGCAGGCATCCTCAGAGTTTGAAGAGTCTGTTGATGTCATACCTCAGGGTAAAATCACCTTGCTTAAGACACCAAAGAACACACTAGCAGTAGTCTTTAGGGCAGGGGTCCTCAAACTAAGGCCCGGGGGCTGGATGCAGCCCTCCAAGGTCATGTACCTGGCCCTCGCTCAGCGTCAACCCAAGTCTGAAATGACTTGAAAGCACACAACAACAACAACCATATCTCATCAGCCAAAAGTAGGCCCATACTTCTCATTTAAATACTAATAAGTTTATATTTGTTAAAATTGTTCTTCATTTTAATTCTTGTATTGTTTTTAAGTGTCTTTTGCACTACAAATAAGATATGTGCAGTGTGCATAGGAATTCATTCATGCTTTTTTTCAAATTATAACCCGGCCCTCCAACAGTTTGAGGGACTGACCTGGCCCTTTGTTTAAAAAGTTTGAGGTCCCCTGCTTTAGGGTTTATTAAAGTAAAAGATAAAAGGTTCAAAAAGGCAAAAGTATATTTCAAAAGATCCATCCAAGGTAACATAGGCAAACAAGATCCGTGAAGACACAGGTAAGGCAAAGTCCCATGAGAACATGACAAAGTCCTGAAACATGAACATGAAAGCTGCGAGATAAATCCAAAGTTTCTTGGTTGAAGCGGGAAGTTGCTCTGACACTGAGGCATCTTCGAACAGCCTGTTTAATACACTTTGGGCAACATGAAGGCGTTTCTATCACTCCGAGCCTCCCTCTCTCGTCTGCTAGCGATCCTGACACTCCTTCGGACCTTAAATTTCAACAGATCAGCTCGATCTAAACCTCCGGCTCCATCAAGGTCAATTTCCTCGTTAGTGCTTTTTCCCTCATTATCTGGCTGAGAACCGTCCTCCCTTCCTGAATCTACCTGGCTCTCAGTAGTTTCACTTTCCCCAACGTCATCCCTTTCTGTGGGAAACAACTGAACTTCTGCCCCTTGTTCCTGGTCTTCTTTGTCTAACACAAGGACATCATAACTTTGCACCTGACTGTGAATCTGAAACCCATCATCCCCATCAGAATCATTGACACTATCACTCTGAGATTCCAGCTGAGTCACAACAGTTGGAAACTAAGTAAGTGAGGTTTATATACCTGTGGAATAATGTCCAGGGTGTGAGAAAGAACTCTTGTCTGTTAGAGGTATGTGTGAATGTTTCAATTAGCCACCTTGACTGGCCTTTAATGGCCAGTAATTTGAAGGCTTGGCTGGTTGCCGCCTGGGGAAATCCTTTGTTGCAAGGTGTTAGCTGGCCCTGATTGATTCTTGTAGTTGGTAGGCTGTTGAGAACTGTGCTAGTTGAAGTTCAAAACATCTGGAAGGGCAAACTTTGCCCACCCCTGGTCTATACTGACCATATAATGAATTTCAGTGCATTATATGTGTCCACCCTGGTGATACAATGGAGTTCAAATTCCAACATTGACCCAACTGACGCAACGCTTTCCCATGAATCAATATAAGGCTTTTTCAGATCCCTAAACAGAAAGGAAAGCCATAACCATGTGGACAATTTCAACAGAAAGGAGGAAACCATGAAAATGAACAAAATCTGGCTACCAGTATTAAAGAAACCTCTAAAATTACAACAGTAAAACAACAGAGAGGAAACAATCAGGGACACCTAATCACCTCTCAACAAAAAATTGCCCCAGGCACTGCCAGGCCATCAAATGCTAATCAAGATGGTCAGTTGAAACATTCCCACTTGGCTCCTGCAGACAAGAGTCCTTTGTCCCACCCTGGTCATTCCACAGATATATAAACCCACTTTCCTAGTTCCAACAGACCTCACTACCTCTGAGGATGCTTGCCAGAGATGCAGGCAAAACGTCAGGAGAGAATGCCTCTAGAACATGGCCAGACAGCCTGAAAAAACCTACAACAACCCAGAAAAGAAAGCATTTCTCTTGACCTTACCACCAGATAAAAGTTTATTATCTCCATTTTCCTGTAAACTGAATGTCTTTGTCTCTGAAGACTCTACCTCTGTTTACAAAAGCTTTGCTTTCTATCTGAACTCTCATTAACTTGACTCTCATTAACTTCTGCACTTGATAAATCATCTTCAGGCAGTTGTTCTGAGAAAAGCTGTGAAGGGCCCCTCCCAAGAATGTGGCCTTGTGAATCTTCCTGAGACAGCGCGTGCCTCTTGTCTGAGCTTGACTCAGGCCCAAGAAAACCCTCATCCCCAATGCCAACAGATCCAGGCCCATAACCAGGAACATCATCCCCATTCCCATCATAAACATCAGACACAATCACAGGCTGAACAGGCTGACATACAACATTATGCACCTGAACTTTGCTAATATTGTTGTTGCTGCTGTTGCTAATAATAATAATTAATAATAATAATAATAATAATAATACCATAACATTTGGCAAACTTCCATACAATGGCCCTTATTTCTCATGCCAGTAAGGTAATGCTCAAGATCCTGCAAGGAAAACTCCAGCAATTCATGGAGTGAGAGTTGCCAGATGTTCAAGCTGGGTTTAGAAAAGGCAGAGGAACGAGAGACCATACTGCCAACATCCCATTGCTGGATAATGGAGAAAGGCAGGGAGTGTCAGAAAAAACATCTATTTCTGTTTCATTGACTATTCTAAAGCCTTTGACTGTGTGGAGTATAATAAATGGTGGCAAGTTCTTGGTGGGATGGGGATACTAAATCACCGTGTCTCTCTCCTGAGTAATCTGAATAAGGACCAAGTAGCAACAGTCAGAACTGACCACGAAACAACAGACTGGTTCAAGATTGGGAAAGGCATACGGCAGGGTTGTATCCTCTCACCCAACCTATTCCACTTATATGCAGAACACATCATGCAAGGATGTGTGGGACTTGATGAATGCAAGGCTGGGGTGAAAATTGCTAGAAGAAACATTAACAACCTTAGATATGCAGATGACACCACTTTGATGGCCGAAAGTGAGGAGGAGCTGAGGAGCCTTCTAACCAAGGTGAAAGAAGAAAGGGCCAAAGCTGGGTTGCAGCCAAACATAAAAAAACCCCAAGATTATGGCAACAAGAGTGATTGACAACTGGGAAAAAGAGGGAGAAAACGTAGAGGCTGTGATAGACTTTGTATTTCTAGATGCAAAGATGAGTGCAGACGCAGACTGGGGCCGGGAAATCAGGGGATGCTTCCTTCTTTGGAGGAAAGCAAGGACCCATCTCTATAAGATAGTGAAGAGGAGAGACATCAAACTGGCAATGAAGAGCCGCATAGTCAAAGCAGTGGTCTTCCCCGTAGTCACCTACGGATGTGAGAACTGGACCAGAAGGAAGGCTGAGCGAAGGAAGGTAGACACTTTTGAACTGTGGTGTTGGAGGAAAGTTCTGAGAGTGCCTTGGACCGCCAGAAGATCCAACCAGTCCATCCTCCAGGAAATAAAGCCTGACTGCTCATTGGAGGGAAAGATAGTAGAGACAAAGTTGAAGTCCTTTGGCCACATCATGAGGAGACAGGAAAGATTGGAGAAGAGAATGATGCTGGGAAAAATGGAAGGAAAAAGGAAGAGGGGCCAACCAAGGGCAAGATGGATGGATGGGTCCTTGAAGTGACTGGATTGACCTTGAAGGAGCCCCTGGGGGTGGTGACGGCTGACAAGGAGCTCTGGCGTGGGATGGTCCATGAGGTCACGCAGAGTCGGAAACAACTAAACGAATGAACAACAACAACAAACAACATTTGGCAGTCCTAATGTTGTTCTCTGTATCTCTAAAGCTCCAGGCATGTAATGATTTCCTGGAGAAAGGTCTCTTTGGACCTTTGGGACCACAAGCCATTTGTTATCTTAAGAGGCTTTTGAAAAATGTTGGAGTCTCAATATTCCTATAAGCAAACTTTTCCCTTCTCGTTTCCTTTCAGGCAGGCAGTCCTTGATCAGCAGCCAATACGGCGAAAGGCTTCAAATCTCCAGAGTCCCGGGTGCTTTCATACCTTGAAATTGCCTGTCGCTGAAATCAATTAATAATCATTTGCGAAATGTTAAATAGAAAATTGGATCCTGATTTCTTTCTTTTACAACACAAACCACTTACATGACAAGATGGGAATTTACTAGCTGGCATCGCTGTTAAGATTTTGCAATGGTTATTGTTATTACCACATTTATATTTATTTGTGCCCCATTTGGGGCTGGATCTACACTGTCATGCGATGCAGTTCGGTGATGTTAAACAGCATTATATAGAATCATAGAATCCTAGAGTTGGAAGAGACCTGGAGGGCCATCATCCAGTCCAACCCCATTCTGCCAAGAAGCAGGACAATCGCGTTCAAAGCACCCCCGACAGATGGTCATCCAGCCTCTGTTTAAAAGCCTCCAAAGAAGGAGCCTCCAGCACACTCCTGGGCAGAGAGTTCCACTGCTGAACAGCTCTCAGTTAGGAAGATAATAGAATCATAGTATCCTAGAGTTGGAAGAGACCTCGTGGGCCATCCATTCCAACCCCATTCTGCCAAGAATCAGGGAAAATTGCATTCAAAGCACTCCTGACAGGTGGCCATCCAGCCTCTGTTTAAAAGCCTCCAAAGAAGGAGCCTCCACCACACATCCTGGGCAGAGAGTTCCACTGCTGAACAGCTCTCAGTTAGAAAGATAATAGAATCATAGAATCCTAGAGTTGGAAGAGGCCTCATAGGCCATCCATTCCAACCCCATTCTGCCAAGAAGCAGGAAAATTGCATTCAGAGCACTCCTGACAGATGGCCATCCAGCCTCTGTTTAAAAGCCTCCAAAGAAGGAGCCTCCACCACACATCCTGGGCAGAGATTTCCACTGCTGAACAGCTCTCAGTTAGAAAGATAATAGAATCATAGAATCCTAGAGTTGGAAGAGGCCTCATAGGCCATCCATTCCAACCCCATTCTGCCAAGAAGCAGGAAAATTGCATTCAGAGCACTCCTGACAGATGGCCATCCAGCCTCTGTTTAAAAGCCTCCAAAGAAGGAGCCTCCACCATACATCCTGGGCAGAGAGTTCCACTGCTGAACAGCTCTCAGGAAGATAATAGAATCATAGAATCCTAGAGTTGGAAGAGACCTCGTGGGCCATCCATTCCAACCCCATTCTGCCGAGAAGCAGGAAAATTGCATTCAAACCACCCCTGACAGATGGCCATCCAGCCTCTGTTTAAAAGCCTCCAAAGAAGGAGCCTCCACCACACTCTGGGGCATCGAGTTCCACCGCTGAATGGCTCTCAGGAAGTTCTTTCTCATGTTCAGGTGGAATCTCCTTTCCTGTAGTATGAAGCCATTGTTCCATTGTGTCCTAGTCTCCAGGGCAGCAGAAAACAAGCCTGCTCCCTCCTCCCTATGACTTTATCTCACATACTTATACATGGCTATCATGTCTCGTCTCAGCCTTCTCTTCTTCAGGCTAAACATGCCCAGCTCCTTAAGCTGCTCTTCATAGGGCTTGTTCTCCAGAGCCTTGATCCGCTCCCTCCTTCCTATGACTTCCCCTCATGTATTTATACATGGCCCTCATCATGTCTCCTCTTAGCCTTCTCTTCTTCAGGCAAAACATGCCCAGCTCCTTAATCCGCTCCTCATAGGGCTTGTTCTCCAGACCCTTGATCATTTCAGTTGCCCTCCTCTGGACACATTCCAGCTTGTCAATATCTCCCTTCAATTGTGGTGCCCAAAATGGGACACAGTGTGATTCTAGGTAATGTGGTCTGATCAAGGCAGAATAACACATGGGGAGCATGGCTTCCCTGGATCTAGACACTAGACTCCTATTGGTGCAGGCCAAAATCCCATTGCCTTTTTTTGCCGCTGCATCACATTGTTGGCTTATGTTTAACTTGTTGTCCACGAGGGCTCCAAGATCTTATTGTCGAGCCAGGCATCATTGTCCCCCATTCTGTCTCTTTGCTTTTTATTTTTTCTGCCCAAGTGAGCATCCTGTATTTGTCCCTGTTGAACTTCATTGTGTTTTTCTACATTGATCTTATAGGAGATCCTGGCAATCCAGTGGGTTAAAACACTGAGCTGCTGAAAGGTTGGCAGTTCGAATCTGGAGAGTGGGTTGAGCTCCCACTGTTAACCCCAACTTCCGCCAACTGAATACAGATCCAGTTTTTGTGTGTGGAGGAGACAAAAATTAAACATGAAATGGTACAGCGTCCATTGGATCCCCTGGTGGCGCAGCAGGTAAAACCACTGAGCTGCTGAACTTGCTAACCGAAAGATCGTCGGTTCGAATTAGGGGAGTGGGGTGAGCTCCTGCTATTAGTCCCAGCCTCTGCCAATGTAGCAGTTCACAAACATGTAAATGTGAGTAGATCAATAGGTACCACTCCGACGGTAAGGTAATGGTGCTCCAAGTACTCATGCCAACCACATGACCTTTGAGGCATCTACGCAGGAAGGTAGTGGTGCTCCATGCAGTCATGCCGGCCACATGACCTTGAAGGTGTCTATGGACAACACTGCTAGACTGAATGTCAAGGGGAAACCTTTACTGACCTTATAACGCAATTTAGATCCAGTCTATGCAACCAGTTCACTTCGACCTATTTCTTTTTCGTCATTATTCCTACTAAGTTCCAATGTTTACCTTCTAAATGTCCCTTCTCACCACGCTAAAACAGTGGATGTGGCTCTTAATGAGACATGCTGCATTATCACGGGGTGTCTGCACCCTACACCACTGGAGAATTTACACTGTTTAGCCGGTATTGCACCACCTGACATCCGCTGGGAAGTAGCAGCCAATAGTGAAAGGACCAAGGCAGTGACATCTCTAGCCCATCCCTTATTTGGGTATCAGCCAGCACGTCAATGACTTAAATCAAGACATAGTTTTCTAAGATCTACAGAGACACTCGCTGGAACACTTCAGCAAGTGAGAGTCCAAAAGTGGCAGGCTCAAACCCAGAACCTCAATCAATGGCTGATACCAAATGAGAGACTCCCCCCTGGGCACACAGAGGACTGGGCAACTTGGAAGGCACTGGACAGACTGCGCTCTGACACCATGAGTTGTTTTCAGCTCATTTCAGCCACTGTCACAAATGCAAAAGCCATTTATTCATGGGCAGGGAAGAGGAGGAAAGGTTGGGTCTTGCTCTTCCCAGTTGGTTCAGGCGAAAGCAAAGTGCTGTAACCTCTCCTGGCTTGTGTGTTCTTCCTCACAGATCCCTTTTGCCTTCTTGACCACATTTGGATCTTGTGCCCCCCGTGAAAAATCGGAGAGTATCATCTCTTTGCATCGACCATGAAGGTGACAAGTCTGCAGGCAGCTTCCCTTTCGACACAGGCAGAATGACATCCGTCATCTCTCTCAACCGTGTCAAAATGGCCCAAAACGCCACAAATTAAATCCATCAATCAGTTCGGCTCTGTCTCTGTGAGACATGGAGTAATGAGTGGGGACGCTGGGTTTTCTCTCCTTAACGACGGATGGGACCGTTCATGTCCCTGGTTGCAAGGCTAGCCAAATATATTATTTTTTCCACAGGAGACGGACAGCAAACATAGCAAAGGGCAGAGTTTCCAAAGCCAAAGGGTTTCTCCTCTGCATTGGAGCTATAGAACACCACAAGATCCTCTCTCTGGCTACATCCGTGCTGTGGACCACTTTAACTGCTATGGCTTAATGCTATGGAAACCTGGGAGTTCTAGTTCATTGAGGCACTAACACTCTTTGGCAGAGAAGGCAAAACACTTTGTCTAAATAATAATAATAATCTTTATTTATAGCTTAAGCGATCCCTCGTAGTCCGAGGATGATGGTCCTCCAAGAGTGGGTCCGTAGGTGACTATGGAGCCCTATTCTTGATCTGCATCTTCTCCCTCAGTGAGGGTATCGGTTTCCAGGTGGAAAATGGTCCCGGTCGGGGTTGGCTTGACGCGCCTTCCTCTTGGCACGTTTCTCTCTTTCGTCCTCCATTCGTGCCTCTTCAAATTCTGCAGCACTGCTGGTCACAGCTGACCTCCAGCTGGAGCGTTCAAGGGCCAGGGCTTCCCAGTTCTCAGTGTCTATGTTTTTAAGGTTGGCTTTGAGCCCATCTTTGAATCTCTTTTCCTGCCCATCAACATTCCATTTTCCATTCTTGAGTTCAGAGTAGAGCAACTGCTTTGGGAGATGGTGGTCGGGCATCCAGATAACGTGGCTGGTCCAGCGGAGGACCATCACTTCAATGCTGGTGGTCTTTGCTTCTTCCAGCACGCTGACATTTCTCCGCTTGTCTTCCCAAGACATTTGGAGGATTTTTCAGAGGCAGCGCTGATGGAATCGCTCCAGGAGTTGCATGTGACGTCTGTAGACAGTCCACATCTCGCAGGCGTATAGCAGGGTTGGGAGGACAAGGTGCTATATAAACAAACACCCTACGGATTTCCTGGTCCTCAAACACTCTCTGCTTCATTCAGAAAAATGCTGCACTCGCAGAGCTCACGCGGTGTCGTATTTCAGTTTCAGTGTTGACTTTTGTGGAGAGTTGGATGCCAAGGGAACGGAAATGGTCAACATTTCCTAATGTTACACCATGAAGCTGTATTTCTGGCATTGGAGAGGGATTGGCTGGTGACTGCTGGAAGAGCACTTTGGTTTTCTCCATGTTTAATGACAGGCCGAGCTTCTCGTATGCTTCTGCGAAGGTGTTTAGAGTGGCTTGTAGGCCTTCTTCTGAGTCTTTATTTATACCCCGCCACCATCTCCCCGAAGGGGACTCGGGGTGGCTAACATGAGGCCAAGCCCAAAGATACAATACAGCAAAAGCAAAATATAGAATGCAGACAACAAACGCTACATCAGAATAAAATATGTACAGTAGCAAAATAATATAAATAAAGCAAATTAACACAATATAAAATGGAAACAACTCCCTTGATGCCGTAGCCTTGAACCCTGGCAGATTACATTGTGTCGAATTGCATTAACTCTGCAGCATAGACAATGCAACATATTTTATATTTCGACACTCTAAAATACAGGATGATGGATATTGTATTCAAGGAAAGAATCTTCCCCAAACTCCCCTCTTTCCTCTCTTTTAGAGCTGCATCTATACTGTTAAATGAATGCAGTTTGACACTACTACTACCATGGACAGTTCCTGGGGAAAATTGAGAGCCAAATTGACAAAGAAAAAACATGGCTGTGGCTCACAAATGGGACTCTGAAAAAGGAGACGGAGGAGGGTCTGATTCTGGCAGCCCAAGAACAAGCCATTCGAACCAAGACCATCAAAGCCAGAATTGAAAAGTCAACTCAGATCCAAAATGTAGACTCTACAAGGAAGCAGACGAAACCCTAGATCCCATCCTCAGCTGCTGCAAGAAGATTGCGTAGACAGACACACTACAAGCAGAGACACAACACTGTTGCTCAGATGATTCATTGGAACCTGGGCCACAAATACCATCTGCCTGCGACAAAGAATGGGTGGGATCACAAGCCAGAAAAGGTTACAGAAAGCAAACACATCAAACTGCTCTGGGACTTCCGAATTCAGACAGAGTTTTGGAGCACAAGACTCCTGACTTCACGATCGTGTTAAAAAACAAAGTATGGATCGTCGATGTTGCAATCCCAGGTGACAGCATGATTGCAGAGAAATAACAGGAAAAGCTAACACGATATGAGGATTTAAAGATCGAACTGCAAAGATTCCGGCACAAGCCAGTCAAGTGGGTCCCAGTGGTGATTGGCACCCTGGGTGCAGTGCCTAAAGACCTTGGCCTGCACTTAAACACAATCGACGCTGACAAGATTACCACCTGTCAGCTGCAGAAGGTCACCTTACTGGGATCTGCACGCATTATTTGCCAATACATCACACAGTCCTAGACACTTGGGATGTATCCGATATGGGATCCAATACAACAGCCAGGAGAGTGACATTGTTTGCTGTGGACTCATCTTGTTCTGTTTCAAATATAATAATAATAATAATAATAATAATAATAATAATAATACAAGTAATAATAATAATAATAATCCAATACAACCGCCAGCAGAGTGATCTTGACTGCTGTGAACTCCTCTTGTGTTTCAAATAATAATAATAATAATAATAATAATAATAATAATAATAATACAAGTAATAATAGTAATAATCCAATACACAGCCAGCAGAGTGATCTTGTCTGCTGTGGACTCATCTTGTTTCTAATAATAATAATAATAATAATAATAATAATAATAATCCAATACAACAACCAGCAGAGTGATCTTGTCTTCTGTGAACTCCTCTTATTGTGTTTCAAATAATAATAATATATTTATTACCTGCCTTTCTCTAAGGATTTGTGGGAGTTAATAGTTTGATGAGGTGCCATCAGCCACCAAAAAAGGCTAGTGACATTATAAAATGGTAGCATTGATCCGGAGATGGCTAAAGACCTTGTGAAACTAGAACGCTCATGCTTCCATAGCTTGTGATAGAGAAGACCGAAGACCTTATAAACCTACAATGCCTGTGATTCCATGGCAGTGAGCCACAGAGCTTAAAGTATTGCCAAACTGCATTCAGTCTACCGTTGGCCTGCCCTTTGCCTGCTTCGGTTGCAAACCTATATTTTTCCTTATCCTCCCATCTCTTTTTTTTTGGGGGGGGGGGTGATTGCAGTTGGCGAGTGAAACAGAATGTAAAACACAGGCAGGGGTGGCGCATACATTGACAGCCCCCTCCCCACATAGTCCCCCACCAAGCCGCAAATTCATCTCCTGGCGTGGCACTCTCCCTATCAGCCTCCACAGTCTGTCAGAGGCATTAATTGTTTCCCTAAGCCACGAGCCGGCAGTCGGAGAGATACCAATCCTCCCAACTCTGCTTTTGCCTCTTAGTCTATCTCTCCCTTCATCGCCCAGCTTTTTGCTGGCTTCTAATCCCAGAGAGCCATAGGCAAGAAGAATGACAGATGTGCCAAGACGGGGATGCACGCATGTATGTATGGAGATCTGTGCGAAGGCGAGATAGCCAAGGAGCATAGGAACTCCACATTCCCATTGTCTAGGCCTGCTTGGTTCCCACCCCCAGGCCTCCACCTGCTTTGAAAAACGCCAGCCCTGCTGTATAGGACAAGGGAAAGGGAGGAAGCACCGAGTGGCTTTTGTGCCCGCATCTCCTTGTTATCTTCCACCGAGCAGCAGGCTCCTCCGGGTTGGAGGCGGACGCTTATCTCCTCGCGGCATGGATTTGATTCATTTCACTTATCCGGCCTCTGCATAATTGAATATTAATGTTTCGTTGTTGTTGTGGGTTTTTTTAATCCATCGACACAAGCGCGGGGATGGAATTGGCCTTGTCCCAGCCGAAGAATAAGAATGTGGTCCCTCTCAATGAAATTCTCCTGTATATGAGTTTCTAATATGGCAGGAAGTTTGAAATTGATTGATTGATTTATTTACAACATTTCTATGCCGCCCTTCTCACCCCAAAGGGGACTCAAGCAACTTACAAGATATACTGTAAGCCGCTGGATACTGGATCTGTCGCAGTCAGGTTTCAGACCATGACGTGGAACGGAGACAGCCTTGGTCACCTTAGTGGATGATCTCCACAGAGAGCTCGACAGGTTGAGGAGTGTGTCCCTGTTGGTTCTCCTGGACCTCTCAGCGGCCTTCCATACCATTGACCACGGTATCCGCGGGGATGGGTCTTGGGGGTCTTGTTCTGCAGTAGCTCCAGTCCTTCCTGGAGGGTCGTACCCAGAAGGTGCTGCTAGGGACTCCTGCTCGGCCCCACGGCCATTGTCCTGGGGGGTTCTGCAGGACTCAGTCTTGTCCCCCATTTTGTTTAACATCTACATGAAGCCACTGGGTGAGATCATCTGGAGTTTTGGAGTCTGATGCCATGTGTACGCAGATGACGCCCAACTCTATCACTCCTTTCCACCAGATGCGATGGAGGCTGTCCAAGTCCCAAACTGGTGCCTGGCCGCTGTGACGGTCTGGATGAGGGCGAGCACATTGAAGTTGAATCCAGGCAAGACAGAGGTCCTCCTGGTCAGTCACAAGGCCAAACAGGGTATAGGGTTGCAACCTATGCTGGACGGGGTCACACTCCGTTTACAGCTTGGGAGTTCTCCTGGACTCATCACTGAGACTGGAATCCCAGGTTGCAGCGGTGGCCAGGGGAGCGTTCGCACAACTAAAACTTGTGCGCCAGCTGCGCCCGTACCTTGGGAAGCCAGACTTGGCCACGGTGGTCCACACTCTCGTTACATCTAGGATAGACTACTGCAATGCACTGTACGTGGGGTTGCCTTTGAAGACTGCTTGGAAGCTTCAAATAGTCCAGCGAGAGGCAGCCAAGTTAATAACTGGGGCAACATACAGCGAGCATATAACTCCCATGTTACGCCAGCACCACTGGCTGACAGTTTGCTAAGTGCTGGCTTTGGCCTATCAAGTCCTAAATGGCCCCACCCCAAATTACCTGTCCGAACGCATCTCCCCCTATGAACCATCATGGAGATTAAGATCTTCCGGGGAGGCCCTGCTTTCCATCCCACTGTTGTCACAGGCACGATTGGTGGGAACGAGAGACAGGGCCTTCTCGGTGATTGCTCCCTGGCTATGGAACTCCCTTCCTGGTGAGATCAAGTCGGCCCCCTCCCTCCTGTCCTTCAGAAGGATGGTCAAAACTTGGCTGGGGGACCAAGCTTTCGGGACAAGGCAATAAAGCGGCGATAGGAAAGATGACCAGGCCAATGGATTTCACGTGGATTACTAGGATGGTTTTAAATGGTGTATTTTTCCCAAACTCCACCAGCGTTCACATTTGAGAATATTGACTATTCATGCCAAGTTTGGTCCACATCCATCCTTGTTTGAGCCCACAGTGCTCTCTGGATGTAGAACTACAACTCCAAAACTCAAGGTCAATGCCCACCAAACGCTTCCAGTATTTTCTGTTGGTCAGGGGTTCTATGTGGGAAGTTTGGCCTAATTCTATCACTGGTGGGGTTCAGAATGCTCTTTGATTGTAGGTGAACTATAAATCCCAGCAACTAAAACTCCCAAATGTCAAGGTCTATTTCTTCCAGTGTTCATATTTCAGCATACTGATGTTTTGTGCCAAGTTTGGTCCAGATCCATCCTTGTTTGAGCACAGCGCTCTCTGGATGTAAGAGAACTACAACTCTCAAACTCAAGGTCAATGCCCACCAGACCCTTCCAGTATTTTCTGTTGGCCGTGGGAGTCCTGTGTGCCAAGTTTGGTTCAGTTCCATCTTTGCTGGAACTCAGAATGATCCTTGATTTGCCCATGCCTGGTGTAGATACACCCTTAGAATAACTGCTGTCTGTAGGGCACAGGGTGGCTGAGCTTTGTAGTTACTTTTGCAAAGAAAAGCAATTAGTTGCAGTAATTCAAAGGTAGTCAATTACCATTGCAGTTTCTTTCTTTCCAAACATAACTCCTTAGGTAAAGGTTGTCACCTGACATTTAGTCCAGTCATGTCTGACTCTGGGGGTTGGTGCTCATCTCCATTTCTAAGCAGAAGAGCCAGCGTTGTCCATAGACACCTCCAAGGTCATGTGGCCAGCATGACTGCATGGAGTCACATAACTCCTTACCGTTTTGAAAATCAGAATGCCTTATGCTACTGGTAAAAAAGATACCTAGGGATGCAGGCCGCATAACTCAAAATGCCTTTGTTTGGTGCACCCATAAATCTATCCCAGTCTTGTGCCCACCCCTGTGGTCCCCTTCTCTTAGGCTTCCTTCCCATCCAGGCCAAGGATGGATAGAAAAGAGGTTTGTCCGAGGGGAGCGGGGTGTGCCAGTCCTTTGCCTTCCTCTCGAGTGCCTTTGGGCCTCGGGGACAATAATGGGGCGAGCAGGAGATGACAGATGGAATTGTAGGCTGGGGAGCTAATCTTCCCTCTGGGTTTCCGGAATCCAATATCCCATCAGTCACCGGGCTTTCTTTCTCCGCCACCCTTCGCTTTAGGTTTAAGAGCGGATGAGAAATGCCAACTGTCAGTCTCGGGGAACTGACACCCTTTGTTAGCTGAGAAGTCGAAAAAGAAGAGGGAAGAACAGCAGGGCTGGAGAAGGTTACCTTCTGGATTGCAATTCCCAGAATCCCAGGAACTCTCTTCCAAAAAGCAATGTCTCTAAATCCTGGGGTGCACATTTTCTGATTCGCGTTGTGGTTGCACCATGATCTGGGCTGCACCCACAGTGCAGAATGAATGCAGTTTTGATTATCATTTCAAGTATCTTGGCTCAATGTTAAGGAAACACCAGAGTTGTAATTTTACAGGGATCCCATCCACAGTGAGTCTACACTGACCATATAATACAGGTTTAAACTGCCTTGAAGATTTCCCCTGCCCCACTTCTATTTATCATAGGATGCTGAAACTACACATGTGTTATGATATCAGTCTCTTTCGGTTATGTGACAATTTCCAACCCAGAACTGATCACAGTCTTGATGTGACAGACTGTGGAAGAACATGAGGAAGAACTTCCTGACTGTGAGAGCCATTCAGCAGTGGAACTCTCTGCCTCAGAGTGTGGTGGAGGCTCCTTCTTTGGAAGCTTTTAAACAGAGGCTGGGTGGCCATCTGTCAAGGGTGCTTTGAATGCAATATTCCTGCTTCTTGGCAGAATGGGGTTGGACTGGATGGCCCATGAGGTCTCTTCCAACTCTAGGATTGGAGTGGAGTGAGGTTTGAGAATGGACCCAGCATACAGAGCAGTCCTCCAGTTCCTTGACTTGAAAGGCCACACACCAAAGGAGACGTTCAATGAGATGAAAGAGCTTGATGGTGAGGATTCCCCATCATATGATAGAGTCAAGAACTGGCATCGTCCATTCCAATGTGGTCGGACTTTGGTGCAAACAGCTCCAATTCCAGGGCAACCCAACTCTGCTCTTGATGAACACACCATCCAGCAAGCTGAGGTCACCATTTTGGAAAATCCCCACGTAACTATTCACCACCTAGCCCAAAATAATAATAATAATAATAATAATAATAATAATAATACTTTATTTATACCCCGCCACCATCTCCCCAAGGGACTCGGAGCGGTTTACATGAGGCCAAGCCCAAAAACACATCAAACAACAACAAGCAGTAATAAAATAACAAGCAATAAACAAAATAAACAATACAATTAATATAACTCACAAGTAGACAATAAACACAAGAATTTAAAAACCTATGGCTGGGCCAAATAGTTGAAACTTTAAAAATAAATGCTGGACATGAACAGAGGATGTCTCTATTTGGACTAATATCAAGATTAGTGTGGAGTCCGTGGAGAAAATCACCCAAGACCATCTTCCCATGCATAAGGTATCCGCTTGCTGGGTCCCTGGGTTCTGCTCACACCTTTCCAGAAGCAGGAAGGAGTCGAGTGCCAGGGAAACCAGGAGGACTTTGTCAACAGACTGATCTCACAGAAGGAAAGCTGGGTCCATGACTCTGATCTTGAGACTCAAGTCCAGTTGATGCAATGGAAGCATCCTGACTCACCACCTCCGAAGAAGGCACGTGCCCAGCTCTTGGCAAGCAAAGTCCTCCTCACAGCATTTTGGGACCAGCACGGAGGAGGATTGAGGGATTTCCTAGCAAAGGGGACCAGGATCACTGGGGCAGACTAGACTTCACTGCTGCAAAAATTGTGGGAGGCCATTAAAACCAGGGGACAATATGGCATGCTCACCAAAGTGGTCTGCCTTCTGCAAGACAATTCCCAACTCCCATGTTGCCCAAACGGAAGAAGGATGCTCCTGTGGCCACATCCCCCTTATTCACCTGACCTCGCACCATTGGACTTCCACCTCTTTCCAACAAGGAAGTTATTTTTGAAGGGCAAGCCTTTCTCAGATGATGAGACTCTGATTTCTGAAGTCACAACGTGGTTTGGAGCAACCTATCGACTTCTCCAAGCGAGGTGTTTACAGTTGCTTCAAAAGATGGGAGAGCGTGTGTCCTCAGGTGGCACCCATGGAGAGAAGAAGGACTCAGACCTGGACCAAGTTGCATTGCTCTCAGTCCAAAAGAAGTGGGTCAGGGGACATCTTGGATGAACGTCCCTCGCATATAGCAGTGTAGAAGGGGAACTTTTTGTTTCAGCAGCTCTTTGATAAGCAATTGCTTAAGGGGAAAACAAAGCATTTCAGAATGTGCTGCACTCTTTCTATATTGATCTCTTTTTCAAATGCTCTTGCTTTCAATTCTATTCCTCCTTTAATTATATTCTCCCATTTTGGTATAGTCTGAATTTTTAAAGCTGTGTTTTCTTTGTGTCTCAAGTTTTGGATTGGGAAAAAAGGCAAGCTATAAATACCAGCATGTAAACAGCACGGCCCTTGGCTGTGTTGGCTGGGGACTTTTGGAAACTGCAGTCCTCAAAAAAGAAGACTTCCAAGGTCAGGACAAAGCAGGACATAATATGAAAGCTAGACCTGGGAGAACTAATTCTTATGATATTAATGGGATCCGAGAGGAGGAGGATTGGTAAGACTTTGGGATTTCAGGATGTCATTTGGTTGGATTTATGGCTCAGTTTTGTGCGTTCAATGCTCTTCCCTTGTCACCATAAGTGACAAGTGTCACAATCAGTGGGAATAAAACTGGGGGTGTTGGTTAGCAAGGCATTACTAACCTTGAATTAATTATATTGCATCAGCAATTATGATTTGGAAAGCAATAAACAATTCATTTTGACCGGCAGCAAAGTGACATGAGCTAGGAAACAAGAACTATGGAATAAAACTTGGAGTCATGACTCAAATATTGGTCTCCAGAGTCAGAGTCCAATGCTCAAACCATTACAATGTCCTAAGTAAATGTAAAGGTTCCCCCTTGACATTAAGTCTAGTTGTGTCCGACTCTGAGACTCTGGTGCTTATCTCCATTTCTAAGCCGAAGAGCCAGCGTTGTCCATAGACACCTCCAAGGTCACGTGGCCAGCATGACTGCCATCGAACGCCATTACCTTCCCGCTGGAGTGGTACCTATTGATCCATTCACATTTTCACATTTTTGAACTGCTAGGTTGCCAGAAGCTGGGGCTAACAAAGGGAGCTCACCCCATATGCGGATTTGAACCGCCGACCTTCCGATCAGCAAGTTCTGCAGCTTAGTGGTTTAACCTGCTACAAAAAAAAACCAAAAAAAAAAAAAACAAAACAAAAAACATTACCGTGCAGAAAAATATAAAACCCAAGCCCAGAATGAATCCCAAACTGCAATGATTTTCAATCCATCCAGGATTCTCTGCAATAAGGGTCACACTTTCTCGCCGCATGTCCAATATTTCGACTCTTCTTTCCATCCTTACTAGCCAGTTTTGTGCACATTCTTTGGCCAAATGCTCCAAGCCTCGTTAATATGATGACGAGAAGGGCTGTTTTGCACATGCTAATGTGGGTTGAGAGCTGTTTGGGCTTGGAGCCGATGGTCTCCTTCCTTGCCCTTTCGCCCTCTCCCTGGACATGCTCCAGCCTCCTTTTCCTGCCCGGCAGGAACCTGCGCTGATCAAAGGCAATGGCAGGAGGGGAAAAGAGGAGGGGAAAGAGAGAAAACTCACTTGATCCTCAACCCTTGCTGACAAGCAAAGCCAGAAGCTCATGCAGCGATGGCTTTTTATAACTCGGATGAGAAATTATCCATGCAGGGATGTGCCCTGGGCAGGGTTTGCTGCCCTAGGCTGGAGAAAAGAGCAATGGGAGAGCCAGGGCCATCCCTCCCTCCCTCCTTCCTTCCTTCCTTCCTTCCTTCCTTCCTTCCTTCCTTCCTTCCTTCCTTCCTTCCTTCCTTCCTTCCTTCCCCAGCCATCTGTATCTTCCAGATAAATCGCCTTTTTGCTTGGTCATTGGATAAACAGAGACAGGCTTTCTCTATTTCTTCCCCAGTCTGTTTCCGCAGTAAAACTAAACAAACAAACAAACAAAAAACAGAGAAGCAAAGAGCCAAGTTGAATCTATCCAGTGTTACGTTGGACCTATCCAAATGTGAATCACACAAGGGACTAAAGATGGAAGAGCCTGCCTGATCTTGGAAGATAAACAGTGCCAGACCTGGTTAGTACTTAGAAGGGAGACTTCCAATAAACTCCAGGCTAAATAACAACAACAACAACAATAATCAGGCCTTCTTCTGTCTCCTTCTTCAGGGTTCCATTTCTGAGCCATCACCAGTTCTTCTCCTTGTCAACTTTTCCTTCAATCTTCTGCCCATGCAAGGCTTTGTTGTGCCAGCTGTCAGCTCTGGTTTGGAGTGCAGTTTTCTTGTACTGACTCTTTGTCTGCTGTGCTTTGAGAAGTTTCTGATTATTGGCTTCAATTAAAGCAGGTTCTTGGCTTTCCTTGACATATTCTGACAGGGCATCATGTTTTTCTTCTTTGACTGCTTGACTTGTAAAAGTCCTCTGCCCCCAGACTTTCTAGGCAGATAGAGCCGGTCAACATCACTGCGAGGATGTAATGAATTATGAATGGTCATGAGTTTTCTTGCTTTTCTGCCCAGGAGCAAGCCATCAGAACCAATGCAATTAAGGCCAGGACTGAAAAATCAGCAGATGACCCAAACTGACTGTGCAAGGAAGCGGATGAAACCATGGATTAGCTCCTCAGCCGTTGCAAGAAAATCACACAGACGGACTACAAACAGAGGCACAACTCTGTGGCCCAGATGATTCACTGGAACTTCTGTCACAAGGACCACCTGCCAACAGCAAAGAATTGGTGGGATCATAAACCTGCAAAGGTCGTGGAAAATGAACATGCAAAAATACTGTTGGACTTTCGAATCCAGACTGACAAACTTTTGGAACACAATACACCAGACATCACTGTTGTGGAAAAGAAAAAACTTTGGATTATTGATGTCACCATTCCAGGTAACAGTCACATTGAGGAAAAACAACCGGAAAAACTCAGCCGCTATCAGGACCTCAAAATCGAACGGCAAAGGCTCTGATTGCATAAACCAGTCCAGGTGGTCCCAGTGGTCATGGGCACACTGGGTGCCATGCCAAAAGATCTCAGCCGGCATTTGGAAACAATAAACATTGACAAAATCACGATCTGTCTATTGCAAAAGGCCACCTGACTTGGATCTATGCGCATCATTCGAAAATACATCACACAGTCCTAGATACTTGGGAAGGGTTCGACTTGGGATTTTGTGATACGAAATGCAGCATAGAGATCTCGTTTGCTGTGACATACTGTGCTTTTGTGTCAATAATAATAATAATAATAATAATAATAATAATAATAATGCCATCAAAGCCAGAAGTCAACAACAGATCCCAAGTGTAGATCCTGCAAGGAAGCAGATGAACCACCCGCTCTTCAGTTTTACAACGACCCTTCTGCACAAAACCAAGCAGGAATTGAAGGACCCCATTGTCTGGGAAGTGTAGTTGGTATGTTGTAATAGCTGGGTTTGAACGAAGGCAGCAACGAAAAGCTAGATTGCCTTGGGGATGTAGTGACTATGTTGGGTGCCTTCAGGTCAATCCTATGATATTACCGTATATACTCAAAGATAAGCTGAGTTTTTCAGCCCTTTTTTTGAGCTAAAAAAACTCCCTTGGAAGGCTTTTGATTATAGGTAAACTATAAATCCCAGCAACTACAACCCCCAAATGTCCAAGTCTATTTTCCCCAACCTGCACCAGTGTTCACATTTGGGCATATTGAGAATATTCATGCCAAGTTTGGTCCAGATCTATCACTGTTTGAGTCCACAATGCTTTACCTGGATGTAGGTGAACTACAACTCCAAAACTCAAGGTCAGTATTTTTTCTTGGTCATGGGAGTCCTGTGTGTCGAGGTGGGTTCAATTCCATTGTTGGTGGAGTTCAGAACACTCTTTGATTGTAGGTGAACTGTACATCCCAGCAACTACAACTCCCAGATGTCAAGGTCTATTTTCCCCAAACTCCACCAATGTTCACATTTGAGCATATTGAGTATTCATGCCAAGTTTGGTCCAGATCCATCATTGTTTGAGTCCACCGTGCTGTCTGGATGTAGGTGAACTACAACTCCTAAACCGAAGGCCAATGCCCACCAAACCTTTCCAGTATTTTTTGTTGGTCATGGGAGTTGTGTGTGCCAAGATTGGTTCAGTTCCATCGTTGGTGGAGTTCAGAAAGCTCTTTGATTGTAGGTGAACTGTACATCCCAGAAACTACAACTCCCAAATGACAAAATCCATCCCCTTCATATCAGATATTTACATGAACATTCCTAACAGTCGCAAAATGACAGTTATGGAGTAGCAATGAAAATAATGTTATGGTTAGGGGAAAGCACAGCATTGGTTTCCAGATGGAAGGCGGTCCCAGTCGGTGTTGGCTTGACTCGCGTTCCTCTTGGCACATTTCTCCCTTTCTCACTCCATTCGTGCCTCTTCAAATTCTGCAGCACTGCTGGTCACAGCTGACCTCCAAATGGAGTGCTCAAGGGCCAGGGCTTTCCAGTTCTCGGTGTCTATGCCAGAGTTGTTAAGGTTGGCTTTGAGCCCATCTTTCAATCTCTTTTCCTGCCCACCAACATTCCGTTTTCCGTTTTTAAGTTCGGTGTAGAGCAACTGCTTTGGGAGACGGTGGTCGGGCATCTGGACAACGTGGTTGGTCCAGCGGAGTTGATGGCGGAGGACCATCGCTTCGATGCTGGTGGTCTTTGCTTCTTCCAGCACACTGACATTTGTCCGCTTGTCTTCCCAAGAGATTTGCAGGATTTTCCAGAGGCAGCGCTGATGGAATCATTCCAGGAGTTGCAAGTGGCGTCTGTAAACAGTCCACATCTCGCAGGCGTATAGCAGGGTTGGGAGGACAATAGCTTTATAACAAGTCCCTTGGTCTCCCTACGGATGTCCTGGTCCTCAAACACTCTCTGTGTCTTTTGAAAAAATGCTGTGCTCACAGAGCTCAGGCGGTGTTGTATTTCAGTCTCAATGTTGACGTCTGTAGACAGTCCATGTCTCGCAGGCGTATAGCAGGGTTGGGAGGACAATAGCTTGGTCTCCCTACGGATGTCCCGGTCCTAAAACATTCTCTGCTTCATTTGGAAAAATGCTGCACTCGCATAGCTCAGGTGGTGTTGTATTTCAGTCTCAGTGTTGACATCTGTAGACAGTCCACATCTCGCAGGCATATAGCAGGGTTGGGAGGACAAGGTGCTTTATAAACAAGCACCTTGGTCTCTCTACGGATGTCCCAGTCCTCAAACACTCTCTGTGTCTTTTGGAAAAATGCTGCAAGCAGGCACCAGAAGTGGATGCAGGGAGCGTTTGACAACAAGTGCCCACAAGTGGCAACCCCTGCCAGGTCTCCCCTCATCTCTTTCTTTCTATTCTCTCTGCACTTGGTGGCATGGCGTTGACAAGCTTGCATTGAGATGTCTGGGCCCGTCAAGAGGGATGGCTCGCTCCCTCGAAGCTTCCCAAAGTAACACCTTCATTATCGTCAGGCGGGCGAGGAGCTGTCAGTGTTATTAATGGACAGCTCAGAGCTCAGGGCCAAATGCTTTGCTTTGACTAAAACACACCAAACAGGCAGATGGGCTCCTGCTCCACTCCTGCCTTCGCTTGCCCCAGATCACGAGTCCCAGTCCATTAAAACGTTTGAGGCCAGCAGTGCAAATGCGCGTGCTTGTGTCTTGGCTTTGATTGTGGAAAATATAACCTGGGCTTTGCATGATCATAGCCATGGCTTCAAAATTCAGAAGTGGCTCCTGTATGTTTGGGAGATAGGCTGTCCATTCCAGGCTTCAGTCAAGCGGATGCCATGACTTTGGGCATTAGGTTCTTCTGAGTTTTTCAGGTTGTCTGGCCATGTTCCAGAAGCATTCTCTCCTGACGTTTCACCTGCATCTATGGCAGGCATCCTCAGAGGTTGGAAACTAGGGAAATTGGGTTTACCTGTGGAATGATGTCCAGGGTGGGAAAAAGAAGTCTTGTCTGCTTGAGGCTAGTGTGAATGTTGCGACTGGCCACTTTGATTAGCATTGAACAGCCTTGCAGCTTCAAAGCCTTACTGATTGCTGTCTGGGGGAGTCATTTGTTGGGACGTGTTAGCTGGCCTTGATTGTGTTGTTGAAGGCTTTCATAGCCAAAATCTCTGGGTTGCTGTGAGTTTTCTGGCCATGTTCCAGAAGCATTCTCTCCTGACGTTTCACCTGCATCGATGTCAGGCATCCTCAGAGGTTATGAGATCTGTTGAAAACTAGGAATATTGGGTTTATATATCTGTGGAATGATGTCCAGGGAGATGTGAATGTTGCAATTGCCCACCTTGATTAGCATTTAATGACCTAGCAGTTTCAAGGTCTGGCTTCTTCTCCACTTGCTGCATCTCCACTGTAGAATGAAAGCAGTTTGACTGCATTTCAAAGGTCATTGCTCAATTTACAGGATGCTGGGAGTTGCAGTTCATTTATGCACCAGGACTCTTTGGTGGAGAAGCTGAAAGAAGCCTTGTAAAGCTAGAACTCCTAGGACTCCGTAGCATTGACCCATGGCCAGATGGGGCCAACTCACATCTATTCGACTGTGCCCAAAAGAGCTGATCTAGGATTCCGGCAGAGAGAGTTAAAACCCTGTCAAACACATCCATTAAAAATGAAGAAGGGAGCGTTCCTTGCTTGCAAGATGCGCACGTTGTATTCTAGCCGAGCAAGCCGGCCTTTCATGCCTTGCCAAGGAACGCAGCCAAACAGGTGGTATCCAATTCAGCCCTATTCTACGAAACGCGTCGCCCGCTTTGCCAGCTGGGCCTGTGGAAATCGGATCATCAGGTGTCAAGGCAAAGTCACCAAGTGGACAGGTGCCAGATTCCATTGGACACAAGATACAACAGGACAAGTAGGATACAACAACAACACTACTACTGCTTATCTGATATCAGAAGCCAAGGATCACCTTTTGGTGTTTTTTTTAAAAATCCAAGTGACACATACATCATCGAATGTTGTTTCATCTGCTTCCTTGCAGAGTCTGCACTTGGAACCTGTTGTCAACTTTTCAATTCTGGCTCTGATGGCATTTGTTCTAATGGCTTGTTCTTGGGCCGCCAGAATCAGTGCCGATCGCCATTGGGACCCCCTTGACTGGCTTGTAGCAGAGTCTTTGCAGTTCAAGGTTTAAATCCTCGTATCATGCCAGCTTTTCCATTTGTTTCTCTTCAATCCTGCTGTCGCCTGGGATTGCACCATCAACTATCCATACTTTGTTTTTTAACATGATCATGAGGTGGGGAGCATTGTGCTTATTATTATTATTATTATTATTATTATTATTTGAAACACAACAAGATGAGTCCACAGCAGACACTCTGCTGGCTGTTGTATTGGATCACACATCGGACACTTCCCAAGTGTCTAGGACTGTGTGATGTATCGGCAAATAATGTGTGCAGATCCCAGCAAGGTGGCCTTTTGCAGCTGGCAGCTGGTCATTTTGTCAGAGCCGATTGTGTTTAAGTGCAGGCCAAGGTCTTTTGGCACTGCACCCAGTGTGCCAATCACCACTGGGACCACCTTGACTGCCTTATGCCAGAGTCGTCATCATCATCATCGTCATCATCATCATCATCATCATCATCATTAGAAACACAACAAGATGAGCCCACAGCAGACAAGATCCCTCTGCTGGCTGTTGTATTGGATCACGTCGGACACTTCCCAAGTGTCTAGGACTGTGTGATGTATATTATTATTATTATTATTATTATTATTATTATTATTATTTGAAACACAACAAGATGAGTCCACAGCAGACAAGATCACTCTGCTGGCTGTTGTATTGGATCACACATCGGACACTTCCCAAGTGTCTAGGACTGTGTGATGTATTGGCGAATAATGCGTGCAGATCCCAGTAAGGTGGCCTTCTGCAGCTGGCAGATGGTAATCTTGTCAGCGCCGATTGTGTTTAAGTGCAGGCCAAGGTCTTGAGGCACTGCACCCAGTGTGCTGATCACCACTGGGACCCCTTTGACTGGCTTGTGCCACAGTCTTTGCAGTTTGATCTTTAAATCCTGATATCGTGTCATCTTTTCCATTTGTTTCTCTGCAATCCTGCTGTCGCCTGGGATTGCAACATGATCGATCCATACTTTGTTTTTTAACACGATTGTGAGGTCAGGAGTGTTGTGCTCCAAAACTCTATCTGTCTGAATCCGGAAGTCCTAGAGTATCTTGACGTGTTCATTCTCTGTAACTTTTTCCGGCTTGTGATCCCACCAGTTCTTTGTCGCAGGCAGATGGTGTTTGTGGCAAGAGTTCCAATGAATCATCTGAGCCACGGTGTTGTGCCTTTGCTTGTAGTCTGTCTGCGCGATCTTCTTGCAGTAGCTGAGGATGGGATCTATTGTTTCATCTGCTTCCTTGCAGAGTCTATATTTGGGATCTGTTGTTGATGGCCTTGGTTCGAATGGCTTGTTCTGGGGCTGCCAGAATCAGGCCCTCTTTGGTCTCCTTTTTCAGAGTTCCATTTGTGAGCCACAGCCATGTTTTTTCTTTGTCTATTTGGCTCTCAATTTTTCCCAGGAACTGTCCATGGAGGGAGAGCCTTCTTTGCCCAGTTTTCACTTCTGCTCTGGATTGTGTTTTTACGGTATTCCCGCTTTGTCTGTTGCACTTGAAGCAGTTTACTACTCTTGACTTCCCTCAATGTTGGTTCTTGACTGCCTTTCCCATCATCTGCCAGGGTATGTTTCTCTTCTACTGTTTGTTTCCCTTGCAGAAGCCATCTGCCTCCTGATTATTATTATTATTATTATTATTATTATTATTATTATTATTATCTTTATTTATACCCCACCTTTTTCCCTGAGGGGACTCAAGGCAGCAACACATGGCCTAAAAGTGGATTTTTTGGCCTGAGTTTGATATGCATTGTTTAATTTCTCCTATTTTTTCCTCCAAGATCAGAGGCATTACTTTCTTTCAACTGCAACTCCCATTATCCTCCATGGTGGGTGAGGGATTCTGGGAGTAATAGTCCAAAACAAATATCCCCAAAGATCTGCTCAGTGTGGCACACATGGATCTCCTATTATAACCATTATAACCCTGACAACACGTCTTTCAGGCAGGGTTGCATTTGTGCCATGCATTGTAACACTGAACAGAGAGTTGAACCCACGTCCCTTTTGGTTCTTGTCCAGTCAATGGCCAATCCCTCTCCAATGCCAGAAATACAGCTTAATGGCGTAACATTAGAAAATGTTGACCAATTCCGCTTCCTTGGCAGCCACCTCTCCACCAAAGTCAACATTGACACTGAAATACAACACCGCCTGAGCTCTGCGAGTGCAGCATTCTTTCGAATTAAGCAGAGTGTTTGAGGACGGGGACATCCGTAGGGAGACCAAGGGGCTTGTTTATAATGTCATTGTCCTCCCAACCCTGCTATATGCCTGCAAGATGTGGACTGTCTACAGATGTCAGCACTGAGACTGAAATATAACACCACCTGAGCTCTGCAAGTGCAGCATTCTTCCAAATGAAGCAGAGAGTGTTTGAGGGCCAGGACATCCGTAGGGAGACCAAGGTGCTTGTTTATAAAATGATGTCCTCCCAACCTTGCTATATGCCTGCGAAACATGGACTGTGTACAGAGGTCACATGCAACTCCTAGAACGATTCCATCAGCACTGCCTCCGGTAAACCCTACAAATTTCTTGGGAAGACAAACGTCAGTGTGCTGGAAGAAGCAAAAACTACCAGCATTGAAGCGATGGTCCTCTGCCATCAACTCCGCTTGATCGGTCACGTTGTCCAGATGCCCGACCACCGTCTCCCAAAGCAGTTGCTCTACTCCGAACTCAAGAATGGAAAACGGAATGTTGGAGGACAGGAAAAGAGATTTAAAGATGGTCTCAAAGCCAACCTTAAAAACTCTAGCAAAGACAGTGAGAACTGGGAAGCCCTGGCCCTTGATTGCTCCAGCTGGAGGTCAGCTGTGACCAGCAGTGCTGCAGAATTTGAAGAGGCACGAATGGAGGGCGAAAGGGAAAAACATGCCAAGAGGAAGGCACGTCAAGCCAACCCCAACCGGGACTGCCATCCACCTGGAAACCGATTTCCTCACTGTGGGAGAAGATGCAGATCAAGAATAGGGCTCCACAGCCACCTACAGACTCAAAAGAATACTGACCCTGGAGGACCATCATCCTCGGACTACGAGGGATCACCTAAGTAACTACACTTGGAGGACCATCATCCTCGGACTACGAGGGATCGCCTAAGTAAGTGTCCAACTCTTTGGCGACTTCACTACATTCAGTGATAAATTATCACTTCATAGAATCCTAGAGTTGGAAGAGACCTTGTGGGCCATCCAGTCCAACCCCATTCGGCCAAGAAGCAGGAAAATCACATTCAAAGCACCCCTGCAAGATGACCAGCCTCTGCTTCGCTGACTTCAATGTCGGTGAGGTAAGGAATTGGACTGGATTTGCATCCGAACATCAAATGAGCGCCCTGAGATCCTAAACTCTATCCCCCCCAAAATAGGCAGCTTGTGTCACTTCTTTAAAGTTCAGACTAAAACCCAGAACAGATTCACTACAGCAGTCAGTGAGGACATTCAAAGCAGGGTTAACTTTTGGCAGAGCACAGAAAGACTTAGCGTTCAGAGAAACATATCGAAGACAAGGACCAAGATGCAACGAGACTTCATTGATTGTGGCGTTGAAATATGTTGCTGGCAAGGAAGAGCAGGAGAACAACAAGGTGGAGAGAACCTCCTGCGATTGGAGGGAGTGGAAGCGTCCTTTGGCTAAAGCGATCCCGCTCTGAATCAATGAGCTCCAGAGAGAAATGAACCCACTGCAAACAGCTTCGGCTGCCCTGAAGTGTCTGATAAGAGCAATCTCACTGCAAGACTCCGAAAGAATTATCGAATTGCCTGGTTTGTGTAACACACACACACACACAAAGATATACACTTGCCAGTGGAACCTTTTCTAGAAAAATGGCTTTCTGGAGACCAGGGTTTGAAACCCTCCTTGGCCATGGAAACCCATGAGATGTCCTTGGGCACGTCACACTCTCTCAGCCTCAGAGCAAACCCTGCGAGAGGGTCATCGTAGCTTGGAATTGACTTGAAGACACGCAACAACAACAAATAGTTTGACAATGAGCCAGGATGAATTAACAAACGATTGATTAGCATTGCAAAGCCTTGTAGCTTCAAGGCCTGACTGGTTCCTGCCTGGGGGAATCCTTTGTTGGGAGTTGTTACCTGCCCTTATTGTTTCGTGTCTGGAATTCCCCCATTTTCAGTGTTGTTGTTCAGGCAGGAATATTGTTGAGGTAGGAACCAGTCAGGCCTTGAAGCTGCAAGGCTTTGCAATGCTAACCAAGGTGATGAATTGCATTGCAGGAAACAGCCAGGCCTTGAAGCTGCAAAGCTTTGCAATGCTAACCAAGTTGGTGAATTCCAACATTCACACTTGCCTCCAACAGTCAAGAGTTCTTTCTCCCACCCTGGACCTTCCACAGATATATATATACCTCCCTTGCTTAGTTTCCAATATACAGTACCTCACAATCTCGGAGGATGCCTGCCATAGATATGGGTGAAACATCAGGAGAGAATTCTTCTGGAATATGGCCATATAGCCCGGAAAACTCACAGCAACCCTTTGTTGCTTTTGACGCGCAACAGATTTGTTTTGAGTAATTTCACCATGAATTTTTGGGCAACGGAAAAGAGAGGAAACATTTTGTCTCCTCGGTTGCTGTGAGTTTTCCGGGCTGTCTGGCCATGTTCCAGAAGCATTCTCTCCTGATGTTTTGCCCACATCTATGGCAGGCATCCACAGAGGTTGTGAGGTCTGTTGGAAACCAGACAGGAAACAATTAGGGCCATTTAACAACTTCCAACAAAGGATTCCCCCAGGCAGGAAACAGCCAGGCTTTGGAGCTTCAAGGCCTTTCAATGCCATACAAGATGGCCAATTGTACCATTCACACTTGTCTCCAATGGACAAGAGTTCTTTCACCCACCTTGAACATTCCACAGATATATGAACCCCACTTCCCTAGTTTCCAACAGACCTCACATCCTCTGAGGATGCCTGCCATAGATGTGGGTGAAACGTCAAGAGAGAATGCTTCTGGAACATGGCCATACAACTAACAACAACTCAGTGATTCTGGCCATGAAAGCCTTCAACAATACATAGAATCGTTATGTTGTCGAAGGCTTGATGGCTGGAATCACTGGGTTGCTGTGAGTTTTCCGGGCTGTATGGCCGTGTTCCAGTAGCATTCTCTCCTGACATTTCACCAAGACTCTGGCACAAGCCAGTCAAGTTGGTCCCAGTGGTGATGGGCACACTGGGTGCAGTGCCTAAAGAGCTTGGCCTGCACTTAAACACTATCAGTGCTGACAAAATTACCATTTCGCCCACATCTGTGACAGGCATCTGAGGAACGTCAAGAGATAATGGTTCTGGAATAGAATAGATAACCAAACAGTGCCACCTTCCCTTTCCCTTTCCCTTGCCAAGCTACAAATCCCAGCATTCAGAAGCATCGAGCTATGGCAATTAAAGTGGTAACAAAGTGTATCAATTCTACAACATAGATGAACCCCCCAGTTGGGCCAATTGGTCTTTGCTTCTGAAACCACCCACCAGGTCGTAGATGAAGAAACCAGGAATACATGAAGTTCCCAACAAAAACAGGAATGGGCTGCATCTGGTCCTTTTTAGTGCATTGCAAGGCAGCTACAAATCTAGAGTGCCTTCTGAATATCAGAAAATACCTTCGCTTATGATGCAGTCATTTCTGGAGTGTGTGTCAGGAGGAGGGCATTGTCCATGTCCATAACCCACCTTGGTCCCCAAGTTCTCCTGGATCTTCTTGGTGTTCCCCTGGTTCTCACTTGGTGCCCTGATGGTCCTCTCCGTGGGTCATGGAGAACCTTCTCTTGATGCCCTTTGTCAACGGTGCTCCAGATCCATCTCCATGACCATGGTCATAGATGAAGAAACCAGGAGTAGAGGAAGTGTCTCCCATAGCAAGTTTACAACAAAAGCAGGAGTAGACTGCATCTGGTCCCTTTTAGTGGGTTGCAAGGCAGCTTCAAATCTAGAGTGCTTTCTGAATATTAGCATATACCTGTACTTCTAATGTCATCACATCTGGAGATGCAACCTATGGCTTGGGGTTCCTCAGAACAGTGTGCGTCAGGAGGAAGACATTGTCCATGTCCATAACCCACCTTGCTCTCCAAGTTCTCCTGGATCTTCTTGATGTTCCCCTGGTCCTCGCTTGGTGCCCTGATGTTCCTCTCCATGAGTCACAGAATACCTTCTCTTGATGCCCTTTGTCGACGTTCCTCCAGATCCAGCTTCATGGCTGCTACCCTCATTGACCCACAACCCCTCTGGAGGTTCAGGGGGTTGGTAACCCATCTGGTTGGGATCCAGCGGGTCCTTGGAGAGCAAGATACAAATGGAAGGCACATTCTTGTGGACAGTGAGGTGCTCCACTTGTCCCTCAGGCCGCGGACACTTGTCCTCCCAGACTTCCCTCAGGGTCTTGTATTGAACCTTAGTGAGCTGGTGGAGGCTGCCTAGCTTGCGCTTCATGATCTCCACGCAGGTGATGGTCTTGGTGACCGCCCGACCACAGCCGCTGAAGACGATCTGCCGCGTCTCGCCCAGCGCCATCCTGCCCATGGCGAAGCCCATCAGGTTGCGGATTTTGCTGCCCTCCTTCACCTTCATCTCCACCACATTCGGGGGCAAGCCCGAGAAGGGAAGGGGGCTCTCCTCCTCGGAGGTCTTCACCTTCCGGAAGTTCTCCATCCTGGACTGGATGATAGTGGTCGCAGCAACTTCTGTGGAAGTCTTCTCCTGAGGCAGGACAGCAAGTGACGAAGGTCCCACCACCTCCACATTCCCGGGGTGCATCTTGGAGAACACCTCCAGAACACCTCCCAAGACAAAGAACAGGGTTAGGGCTAGAGCTGAAGTCCAGTCTGCCCTGGTTCCTCACCAGTCTGGCTAAGGGCAAGCAGTGCCAAATCTTCGCTTTGTAGTGTTTTGATGCTCCCAGATATTGCTCTGGAGTCTCATTCCGGATTCCTCAAAAGCTCTGGGATGGAGGGTTAGGGCTAGGGTTAGGGTTAGGGTTAGAGTTGAAGTCCAATTTGCCCTGGTTCCCCACAAGTCTGGCGAAGAGCAAGCAGCGCTAAATCCTCACTTTGTAGTGCCTTGATGCTCCCAAATATTTCTCTGGAGGCTCGTTCTGGATTCCTCAAAATCTCTGGGATAGAAGGGTTAGGGTTAGGGTTAGAGTTCGAGTTAGTTAGAGTTGAAGTCCAGGTTGCCCTGGTTCCTCACCAGTCTGGCTAAGGGCAAGCAGCGCCAAATCTTCACTTCGTAGTGTTTTGATGCTCCTAGATACTTCTCTGGAGGCTTGTTCTGGATTCCTCAAAAGCTCTGGGATGGAGGGTCAGCGTCAGAGTTAGGGTTAGGGTTAGAGTTGAACTCCAGGTTGCCCTGGTTCCTCCCCTGTCTGGCTAAGAGCAAGAACTGCCAAATCTTCGCTTTGCAGTACCTTGATGCTCCCAGTTATTTCTCTGGGGCTCGTTCTGGATTCCTCAAAAGTTTTGGGATGGAGGGTTAAGATTAGGGTTAGAGTTGAAGTCCAATGTGCCCTGGTTCCTCACCAGTCTGGTTAAGGGCAAGTAGTGCCAAATCCTCACCTTGTAGTGCAGTGATGCTCCCAAATATTTCTCTGGAGTCTTGTTCTGGATTCCTCAAAAGCTCTGGAATAGAGGGTTAGGGTTAGAGTTGAAGTCCAGGTTGCCCTGGTTCCTCACCAGTCTGGCTAAAGGCAAGCAGTGCAAAATCCTTGCTTTGTAGTGCCTTGATGTTCCCAAATATTTCTCTGGAGGCTCGTTCTGGATTCCTCAAAAGCTCTGGGATGGATGGTCAGGGTTAGAGTTAGAGTTCCTTAGCAGTCTGGCCAAGGGCAAGAAGTGCCAAATCCTCAGCTTGTAGTGCCTTGATGCTCCCAAATATTTCTCTGGAGGCTTCTTCTGGATTCCTCAAAATCTCTGGGATGGAAGGGTCAGGGTTAGAGTTAGGTTTAGGGTTAGAGTTGAAGTCCAGGTTGCCCTGGTTCCTCACCAGTCTGGCTAAAGGCAAGCAGTGCAAAATCTTTGCTTTGTAGTGCCTTGATACACCCAAATATTTTTCTGGGGACTCGTTCTGGATTCCTCAAAACCTCTGGGATGGAAGGGTTAGGGTTAGAGTTAGAGTTAGTTAGAGTTGAAGTCCAGGTTGCCCTGGTTCCCCACAAGTCCGGCTAAGAGCAAGCCGTGCCAAATCCTTGCTTTGTAGTGCCTTGATGCTCCCAGATATTTCTTTGGAGGCTGGTTCTGGATTCCTCAACACCTTTGGGATGAGGGTTAGGGTCAGAGTTAGAGTTGAAGTCCAGTTTGCCTTGGGGCAAGCAGTGCCCAATCCTCACCTTGTAGTGCCTTGATGCTCCCAAATATTTCTCTGGAGTCTCACTCTGGATTCCTCAAAAGCCCTGGGATGGAGAGGGGTGGAGAGGCGATGGGGGGAGGTCCACCCTGCCCCCTTTCCTCCCCTCTCTCCCTCCAGCCTCTCCACTCAGCAGCTTCTCCAGGCTCAGTCCAGAGAGGATGAAGAGGGGGCCACGAGAGACAGAGAGAGATGCTCCTGAGCTCTTTTCCCGGCTGCTGCCCGTGAGAGAGCCAGCCCGGACTCTCTGCTTCTTCTTCTTCTGTGTGTGTCTTTTGCAGGCGATGAAGAAACCTCTCTCTCTCTCTCTCTCTCTCTCTCTCTCTCTCTCTCTCTCTCTCTCTCTTCCCCCCTCGTTCCCGGCTCAAGGACGTGGAGTGTTCAACTCGGAATCGCGCGTGTCAGCAAAGTGCAAGCAGCTGTTAACGGGGGCGGCTCTTGCTTTGCCTGGCGAGGCGTCCTTGGTGGCTGGCTGGCTAGCTGGCTGCCTCCCTTCCCAGAGGTGGGTTGGGAGCTCCCCAGAGAGGGAGGGGTCACCAAGGGAGGGGGGAAAGAGAGTCCAGCTCATCCTGAGTGAGGGGCTCCTCCAGGTAGGACTTTCTTGGGGGGGGGGCACAAACTCTAGGGTCCCAAGACCTGGGATGGGGTCTCTGCCTCCAACGCCTTTGGAGAGACGGCACAGATATCCCCCAAGATGACTTGAAAGGGGAGAGAAAATAATATCCTTGGGACGCCCCCCCCCCCCCAGTTTGGATTCTGGGCATTGTTCCCCCCCCCCCCCTTCAAGTCAGCTCTAGCAACATTTGCATCAAGGTCTTGGATTTGGGAAGCCCAGTCCAAAATGATTGGGACACCCAGCAATTCCAAGTGCATTCAGTCACTGTGTGCACCCAAGCAAGTTTAGGTGTGGAGGGTGGGTCCTGAGTCCTGATTGGGGGGGGGGGGATAAAGATGGTGAAGTTGGTGGGTCTCGGTCCTGAGGGGGAGGAAAAAAGAGAGGATTCGCATTAGCAGCAGCAGCAGTAGAAGAAGAAGAAGAGGGGGAGGAGGTGTGAGAAGAGGAAGAGAAGGAGAAGAGGAGGAGGTGGAAGAGGAAGAGGGAGAAGGAGAGGAGAAGGAGGGGAAGAGGATGGAGAAAAAGGAGAAGGAGATTATGAAGAGGGGAAAGAGGAAGGAGAAGGAGAAGAGGTGGGAAAGAGGAGGAGGGAAAGAGGAAGGAGAAGAAGGAGAAGGAGATGAGGAGGAAGGTAAGAGGAAGACGGAGGAATGATCAAGGGTCTGGAGAACAAGCCCTATGAGGAGCGGCTTAAGGAGCTGGGCATGTTTAGCCTGAAGAAGAGAAGGCTGAGAGGAGATATGATAGCCATGTATAAATATGTGAGAGGAAGCCACAGGGAGGAGGGAGCAAGCTTGTTTTCTGCTTCTTTGGAGACTAGGACGCGGAACAATGGCTTCAAACTACAAGAGAGGAGATTCCATCTGAACACGAGGAAGAACTTCCTGCCTGTGAGAGCTGTTCAGCAGTGGAACTCTCTGCCCCGGAGTGTGGTGGAGGCTCCTTCTTTGGAAGCTTTTAAACAGAGGCTGGATGGCCATCTGTCAGGGGTGATTTGAATGCAATATTCCTGCTTCTTGGCAGGGGGTTGGACTGGATGGCCCATGAGGTCTCTTCCAACTCTTTGATTCTATGATTCTATGAGGAGAGGAGGAGGAGGGGAAGAGGAAGGAGGAGAGGAGGAGGGGGAAGAAGAAGAGGGAGGCGGAGAGGAGGAGGAGGGGAAGAGGATGGTGAAGAAGAAGGAGGAGGAGGAGGAGGAGGAGGAGAAGGAGAAGGAGAAGGAGAAGATGAGGGGAAAGAGGAAGAAGAAGGAGAAGATGAGGACGGGAAAGAGGAAGAAGAAGGGGAAGGGGAGGAGGGGAAGAGGAGGAGGAGGAGAGGAGGAGGGGAAGGGGAAGGAGAAGGAGGAGAAGGAGAAGATGAGGTGGGGAAAGAGGAAAAAGAAGAAGAAGAGGAGGGGGGAGGAAGAAGGGGAAGAAGAGGGGGAAGAGGGAGGAGGAGGAGAAGAGGAGGGGAAGAGAGTTAGAGGGAGACAAAACAAGTGATATTATCAAAACAAACTGAAACACTAGGTTCTTGTGGGTTTTTTCAAGCTATAGGGCCATGTTCTAGAGGCATTTCTCCTGACGTTTCGCCTGCATCTATGGCAAGCATCCTCACTACCTTTGAGGATGCTTGCCATAGATGCAGGCGAAACGTCAGGAGAAATGCCTCTAGAACATGGCCCTATAGCCTGAAAAAAACCCACAAGAACCTAGTGATTCCAGCCATGAAAGCCTTCGACAATACATCAAACTGAAACAAATTCAAATATTAAATTATCATCATCATTATTATGTTTATTTATATCCTGCTTTTTATCTCCACAAGTAGACTCAAAGCAGCTAAAGTACAGGTTGAGCATCTCTTACACACACACACACCCCTTCACACACACAAAAAGATTTGGGAAAAACTGTATAATGGAGCTGTGTCTGGCTAGTCTACTCTCAACTCAAGAGGACACTAGTAGTATCATGGAGAAAGGTCTTCTTGTATGACGGAGCTGTGCTGGCTGCTCTTCTCTCCCTTGAAGAGGTCAGAAGGGGTATCATGGAGAATGGGAATTCTTGCTTAATGGAGCTGTGTGTGGCTAGTCTACTCTCCCTTGAAGAGGACAGCAGTAGTATCACGGAGAAAGAGCTTCTTGCATGATGGAGCTGTGTGTGGCTGTTCTTCTCTCCCTCCAAGAGCAGTAGAAGTTGGCATGGAGAAAGGGTTTCTTGCATGATGGAGCTGTGTGTGGCTAGTCTACTCTCAATTGAAGAAGACACTAATAGTATCACGGAGAAAGGGCTTCTTGCATGATGGAGCTGTGTGTGGCTGTTCTTCTCTCCCTCCAAGAGCAGTAGAAGTTAGCATGGAGAAAGGGTTTCTTGCATGATGGAGCTGTGTGTGGCTAGTCTACTCTCAATTGAAGAAGACACTAATAGTATCACGGAGAAAGGGTTTCTTGCATGATGGAGCTGTGTGTGGCTTTTCTTCTCTCCCTCCAAGAGCAGTAGAATTTAGCATGGAGAAAGGGTTTCTTGCATGATGGAGCTGTGTGTGGCTGTTCTTCTCTCCCTCCAAGAGCAGTAGAAGTTGGCATGGAGAAAGGGTTTCTTGCATGATGGAGCTGTGTGTGGCTAGTCTACTCTCAATTGAAGAAGACACTAATAGTATCACGGAGAAAGGGCTTCTTACATGATGGAGCTGTGTGTGGCTGTTCTTCTCTCCCTCCAAGAGCAGTAGAAGTTAGCATGGAGAAAGGGCTTCTTACATGATGGAGCTGTGTGTGGCTGTTCTTCTCTCCCTCCAAGAGCAGTAGAAGTTAGCATGGAGAAAGGGTTTCTTGCATGATGGAGCTGTGTGTAGCTGTTCTTCTCTCCTTCCAAGAGCAATAGAAGTTAGCATGGAGAAAGGGTTTCTTGCATGAGGGAGCTGTGTGTGGCTGTTCTTCTCTCCCTCCAAGAGCAGTAGAAATTGGCACGGAAAAAGGGTTTCTTGCATGATGGAGCTGTGTGTGGCTGTTCTTCTCTCCCTCCAAGAGCAGTAGAAATTGGCATGGAAAAAGGGTTTCTTGCATGATGGAGCTGTGTGTGGCTGTTCTTCTCTCCCTCCAAGAGCAGTAGAAATTGGCACGGAAAAAGGGTTTCTTGCATTATGGAGCTGTGTGTGGCTGTTCTTCTCTCCCTCCAAGAGCAGTAGAAGTTAGCATGGAGAAAGGGCTTCTTGCATGAGGGAGCTGTGTGTGGCTGTTCTTCTCTCCCTCCAAGAGCAGTAGAAATTGGCACGGAAAAAGGGTTTCTTGCATGATGAAGCTGTGTGTGGCTGTTCTTCTCTCCCTCCAAGAGCAGTAGAAGTTAGCATGGAGAAAGGGCTTCTTGCATGAGGGAGCTGTGTGTGGCTGTTCTTCTCTCTCTCCAAGAGCAGTAGAAATTGGCACGGAAAAAGGGTTTCTTGCATGAGGGAGCTGTGTGTGGCTGTTCTTCTCTCCCTCCAAGAGCAGTAGAAGTTGGCATGGAGAAAGGGTTCCTTGCTAGCTGTTGGACAACGGTGTGATAGAGCGGTGCTTGGCTTCTCTCCTCTCCCTTGGAGGCCATATCATCACCTTCATTTCCTACCAAAAGTCACCTTTTTTCAGTGGGGTGGAGAGAGCAACCCCCTTTTTCAGATCTTCTCTGTGTTGTACCAGGCAGTCCTTATCCTTGCCTGTTCTCCCCTGCCCACGACACTCTAAGCCGATGCCAATTTCCTTGCTTGCTAGTTATGAAACTTCTTGATTGTTTTGCAGCACCGCAGGCTGATAAGAATGCGCTGAAATGGGCAAAACGGTTGAGTTGGGCATTGATTCACAATAGAAATTGCAATCACCTTCGGCTCATGGATTGTTTTACGCCTGTGTTTAAGGCAGCAAATCTTTCCCATCTGTGTTCAGCAGGAACCTGGGTGGAATTTGGGGCTTTTCCAGATGGAGTCCCTGCCAGTAGTAAATTCTTAGCAGAGACATTTCAGCCCTTTGTGAGAAGGGGGGAAGTTCTGTACAAGAGCCAGGAAACCACCAAATGTTGGTATCATCAGAAAGGGCCATTTAATTGGATTGGATTGGGACCTTGGGAAGGGTGGGTTTAGCCCCAAGGCTTCAAGTTCCTCACCCTTGAAATATGTCATACTCAAAGAGAGAAAAGGGTAAAGCTTTCCCATCCTGAAATAGGGGTTCTCCATTATAACAGTGGTTCTCAGCCCTCCTAATGCTGCGACCCCCTAATACAGTTCCCCATATGTTGTGGTGACCCCCAAGCATAACATTATTTTTGTTGCAACATCATAACTGTAATGTTGCTACTCTTATGAATCGTAATATAAATATCTGATAGTCAGGATGTATTTTCATTCACTGGACCAAATTTAGCAGATATTCAATATGCCCAAATGTGGACACTGGTGGTGTTTGGGGAGACTTGATTTTGTCATTTGGGAGTTGTAGTTGCTGGGATTTATAGTCCACCCACAATAAAAAAGGATTCCGAACCCCACCAACTATAGAATTGAACCAATCTTGGCACACAAGTCTCCCATGACCAACAGAAAATACTGCAAGGGTCTCGTGGGCATTGACCTTGAGTTTTGGAGTTGTAGTTCACCTACAACTAGAGAGCACTGCGGACTCAAACAATGATGGATCTGCACCAAACTTGGCACAGATACTCAATATGCCCAAATGTCTCACTGATGGAGTTTGGGGGAAATAGACCTTGACATTTGAGAGTTGTAGTTGCTGGGATTTATAGTTCACCTACAATCAAAGAGCATTCTGAACCCCACCAAGGATAGAATTAGGCCAAACTTCCCACACAGAACCCCCATGACTAACAGAAAATATTGTGTTTTCTGATGGTCATTGGTGACCCCTCTGACCAGGCATGTAGCCAGGGGGGAGGGGCTTGAGGGGCTTCAGCCCCCCCCCCCCCCATTCTCATGGTGGTTCGCGAAAAGGCCTTACTGGTGCATTATTTAAACTGTTATGTTTATTTATATCATGATCTGATCACCATACTCAATATATCCCATATGCATGGGGGTATTAGGGTAACGATACAAAAGGTTTGCTAGGGTAGACCCTCTTTCACTCAGACTCAGCCCCCCCCCCCCCCCGAATCGAAATCCTGGCTACGGACCTGCCTCTGATGCCCCCTTGCAACCCCCCCCAGGGGTCCCGACCCCAAGGCTGAGAAACATTGCATCATAAGAAGGGGGAAACATCAGCTCGTTTTTTTGTGTTCCAAAACTTTGTCAGTCTGGATTCAAAAGTCCCACAGTATTTTTGCATGTTTGTTTTCCACTCCCTTTTGCAGGCTTATAATCCCTTTACCAGTTCTTTCCTACTGGCAGGTGGTACTTCTGAATAAGTTCTAATGAATCATGTGGGCCATAGTTGTGTCTTTGTTTGTAGTCCATCTGTGCAATTTTCTTGCAGCAGCTGAGGAGATGATCCATGGTTTCATCAGCTTCCTGCCACATGCACAATGGAGGACCTTCTTGCAGCAACACCAGAGGCACTCCAAGTGGCCAGATACTGGTCAAAGGACATTTAATCAGCTACCAAGTTTGCAAAATTTGTGTGGTTTTTTAAAAATCTGATTGTTTTGTTCTGTTAGAAATGTAATACAATGTTCTGGTTGCGGATGACACGATAAATAAAATAAATAAATATCAGCTTCCTTGCACAGTCTGCATTTTGGGTCATCCGCTGATTTTTCGATCCTGGCCTTAATGGCCTTGGTTCTGTTGTCTTGCTCCTGGACTGCAAGAATCAAGCATTCTTCTGTCTCCTTCTTCTGGGTTCCATTCGTGAGCCATCACCAAGTCTTCTCCTTGTCAACTTTTCCTTCAATTTTGTCAAGGAACTGACCATGTATTGCTTTGCTGTGCCAGCTGTCAGCTTTGGTTTGGAGTGCAGTTTTCATGTAGTGATTCTTTGTCTGCTATGCTTTGAGAAATTTCTGATTATTGACTTTAATCAAAGCAGGTTCTTGGCTTTCCTATACATCTTCTGGGCAGAGAGGGTGGTTTAGAAATTTATTATTATTATTATTATTATTATTATTAATTATTATTTTCAAGTAGAACTTTGACTCAAAAAAGGAGAGGACCTTCTTCATAAAGTAGGTCACATCAAGGCTGGCCCAAGACATTTCCCTGCCTGAGGCAGGAGAGCAGCACATGCCAATCACCTTCTGCCAAATCAAAATGCATAACATTCAATGCCAGTCGTGTTGCTTTTCACAGATTGGGGGGGGGGGGGGGATAAGTCCATGAGCATCCATCTTTCCCCCGCAAAACATGCCCCTCTGGGGTTGTGTTCACAGAGTTACATCAGTATTGTAATGCCTGTCTCGGGCAGCAGAAAGATTCCCAAAATGCATGAAAGAACGAAAGAGCCGCGAGGGTTGCTTCTGCAAAAAGCTCATCGAGAGTTTGCCTGGGTTTCGCCCAACACAGGGATCGGCAGCCAAGAAGTGTCAGGCTGGGAAAATTGTTCCCTTGGCTCATTCGGGGATATGATAATATGGTTCAGTGGGCCAGTGCTTTTCATTGGGAGATGGAAAGGCTTGGCTTTGAAATTAGTATGGAAATGGTTTGTGCTCCAATGGGATTGTTGTATTCCTCCCATCTGGGTTTTTCTTTTATGGGAGTGTTGGTGGATCTTTTAGTAAACAGATGCCTGATGCTACTTTAAGTTAATTTAATGTAGGAAGATGCATGCCACACGTGGTTCCAAGGGAGAAATGTGGTCTCAAAGAGCATTTTTGCAGCCCTACATACAGCCTTTTTCAGATCACCTGAATCTCCCCTGATTTTGAAAACCTGATTGCAAAGAAAAGATCAGTTTCTGCTCTTCCTGAAGAAGAGAAGGCTGAGAGGAGATATGATAGCCATGTATAAATATGTGAGAGGAAGTCACATGGAGGAGGGAGCAAGCTTGTTTTCTGCTTCCTTGGGGACTAGGACGCGGAACAATGGCTTCAAACTACAAGAGAGGAGATTCCATCTGAACATGAGGAAGAACTTCCTGACTGTGGGAGCCGTTCAGCAGTGGAACTCTCTGCCCTAGAGTGTGGTGGAGGCTCCTTCTGTGGAAGCTTTTAAACAGAGGCTGGATGGCCATCTGTCAGGGGTGATTTGAATGCAGTGTTCCTGCTTCTTGGCAGGGGGTTGGACTGGATGGCCCATGAGGTCTCTTCCAACTCTTTGATTCTTTGATTCTATGATTCTATGATCTGAAGGCTTCCAAAAACTGCCACAGTGCACTGCTATAGAACCATGGGAGTTGTAGTTGTACAAGATCTTTAGCCTTCTCTGCCCAAAAGTGCTGATGCTTCTCCAAATGACAGCTCTCATGAGTCCATAGCATTGAGCTATGGACATAATAAAGTAGTGTCAAATTGCATCCATTCTACAGCCTAGAGTTCCATAGGCCAGGGTTTGAATCCCTGCTCAGCCGTATAAGACCCTTGAGTGAACTTGGGTGAGCCACACTCTCTCAGCCTCAGAAGGAGAGCATGACAAACTTCCGCTGGAAGTAAAAAAAATAATAAAACCCCATATTTTATGTTTTACTTCCATTGGAAGTAAAAAAATTAAGCCCTATATGCCTTAAGATTGTTGTTGTAGATCAGCTTGAGGTTGCTACTGAGGCTGATGGGTTCACTGATGATTTAGAGAGGATTGTGGGATTGCCTGTGGGATTTCCTGGGACATAAAGTGATGAAAGTTCAAGTCAGGGGAATGATGCTTCTCTCCATGAGAAATCTGACTTTGAAAGTGCAGGGCTTCAAGGTCAGGCAGAGGAGCCAGAAACTGCAACCTTAGAGAAGGAGTCCTGTGGAGAACTAAGTGATACAGAAGGCTTCCAAACACCCAGAGCTATAGAAATCTACAAAGGTCTTTGTTTACAAATCAGAGCAGAAAATAGGCATTGCAGGTCAGAGCAAATATGTGGGAAAACTGGGGAGAGAATTCATGGGAAACGAAATGCTTTCATGGGTGGTTATTCATTAGCAGGTTGTTTAACTAAAAGTTAGTTCAGGCAACGTAGTGTCCAAGTGAGAAGCTAGGCCTGAGTTCTCTGGTTCTTGTTTCAAGTCAATCCTTGGGTTTTGGATTCAAGTGTTCTGTAAGTTTCCATGTTCCTGCCTTTGTATTCATGATCAAGTTTATACTAAGTAAACCTTATGCTTGTGCACTTAAGCTGTGCTTGTGATTTTTGGTTGTTTCTGGACTTTATTACCTCTGAATCTGTATTTATTTATCGTGTCAGGGGCAGACAAAACAGTTGCATTGCATTTTTTAAACAAACAAACAAATAAAACACAAAGTTTGCAAGCTTGGTAGATGATTAAATGTCCTTTGACCAGTATCTGGCCCCTTGGAGTGCCTCTGGTGTTACTATAAGAAGGTCCTCCATGCTGCATGTGGCAGGGCTCAGGTTGCTTTGCAGCAGGTGGTCTGTGGTTTGCTCTTCTCCACACTTGCATGTCGTGGACTCCACTTTGTGGCCCCATTTCTTAAGATTGGCTCTGCATCTCGTGGTGCCAGAGCGCAGTCTGTTCAGCGCCTTCCAAGTCGCCCAGTTTTCTGTGTGCCCAGGGGGGAGTCTCCCATTTGGTATCAGCCATTGATTGAGGTTCTGGGTTTGAGCCTGCCACTTTTGGACTCTCGCTTGCTGAGGTGTTCCAGCAAATGTCTCTGTAGATCTTAGAAAACTATTTCTTGATTTGAGTCGTTGACGTGCTGGCTGATACCCAAACAGAGGATGGGCTGGAAATGTCACTGTCTTGGTCCTTTCACTATTGGCTGCTACTTCTCGGCAGATGTCAGGTGGTGCAATACCGGCTAGACAGTGCAATCTCTCCAGTGGTGTAGGGTGCAGACACCCCGTGATAATGCGGCATGTCTCATTAAGAGTCACATCCACTGTTTTAGCGTGGTGAGATGTGTTCCACACTGGGCATGCATACTCAGAGGCAGAGTAGCCTAGCGCAAGGGCAGATGTCTTCACTGTATCTGGTTGTGATCCCCAGGTTATGCCAGTCAGCTTTCATATGGTATTGTTTCTAGCACCCACTTTTTGCTTGATATTCAGGCAGCGCTTCTTGTACTGGGCACGGTCCAGAGCGACTCCCAGGTATTTCGGTGTGCTGCAATGCTCCAGTGGGATTCCGTCCCAGGTAATAATCCTCAGATCTCGGGATGCTTGTCTGTTCTTAAGATGAAAGGCACATGTCTGTGTTTTAGCTGGATTAGGGATCAGTTGGTTTTCCCTGTAATATGCAGTAATAGCACCTAGAGCTTCGGAGAGCTTCTGTTCTACCATCTCAAAGCTCCCTGCTTGAGCAGTGATGGCACGATCATCAGCATAGATGAAACTCTCTGTCCCTTCTGGCAGTGGCTGGTCATTTGTGTAGATGTTGAACATGGATGGAGCAAGCATGCTCCCCTGAGGCAGGCCATTCTTCTGTTTCTGCCATCTGCTTCTCTGGCTCTGGAACTCAACAAAAAAGCTCCTGTTTTGTTGCAGGTTTCCTATGAGGTGGGTGGTATGCCAACTCCTTTTTCTCAGGAGGAGGCAGTGGTTTACAGTATCATAAGCCGCTGACAGGTCTATGAAGACAGCTCTTGTGATCTGCTGCCTTTCAAAGCCATTTTCTATGTGCTGAGTCAGGTTCAGCACTTGTGATGTGCAGCTTGCCTTTCCTGAAGCCAGCTTGCTGTGGGATCAGACATGGGTCTATTTTTTCCGTAATTCTATGCAAAATAAGTCTCTCCAGAACTTTGTAGAGGTGGCACAACAGGGAGACTGGTCTATAGCTTTTTGGGTCATTACGGTCTTTGCCTGGTTTCAGGATGGTGATGACTCTTGCTTTCCTCCAGATTTTGGGGAGCTGACAGGATGCCGTGCAGTTGTTTATCAGCTCCAGCAGCCAGCACCTTGCTTTTGGACCAATGTTCTTGATTTGTTCCATCCGTAGATCATCCAGGCCAGCTGCTTTGCCATTTTTACATTTATTGAGAGCCATGTCCAATTCAGTAGAAGTAAAAGGTTCATGAAGGCTGTTGTTCTCAATTTCTGGTTGTCTGGCTATTGGTTTCTTTCCTACTTTGGTGGCAAGGTTGGGTTTCCCATTCTTTAAGAGTTGGTGTGCTATCTGATCTGCCTTTATGTTGGCATGGGTATTAGTTTGTGAGGGGTCATTGCTCAAGGGTCTTAGCAGCCTCCACGCCTTCTGGCTGCTCCTGCCCATGTCGACCTCTGTGATCAGCTTGATCCACTGTTCTTTCTTGGCTTCAGAGATGGAGGACACAATGCTCTGCGCTGCCTGAAGGGTTTGCTCACTCAATGGGTCTTCGTTGTGGAGCCTGTAGTAGTTTTCCAACAAGGCAGCTGTTTCAGGAGTAATGCCCTGAAGGTAGTGGGTTCTGCAGCCTCTCGGTATAGAGGCCCGTGAGCAGGTTTTCACTATTTCAATAAAGTGCTCGTATTCCTCAGGGATTGGCGTGACCGATGTGATCATGTCATCTAACATGTCTGAGAATTTAGTCCAATCTGCCTTTCTGAAGTTGAATCTTTGTTTAAATCGAACTTCCTGCCTTATAGTTGGGAACAGTTGGCATACTATTGGTCGGTGCTGTGATTTGGGATTGGTGGTCCCACTGATTTAGTGCATTGCTGTACAATGCTGTCGCTCACAAATAAGAGGTCTGGGTTATAACCTCGGTGCCATCTCCCGCTGTTGTAGGATGGTGGGAGCTTGCTATCATGGATGAGGGATAGTTTGTGCAGTTCAGACCAGGAGAGGACAGCCTCTCCATTTTTATCCTCTTGAGCATAGCCCCATACATAGCTATGGCTGTTCAAGTCACCAATTACTACCGCCCTTTGGTGCCTATCAATCTGTGTGAATCTGTATGAGGCATTTGGATTCTTGTTGTGTTATTGCTTATTGCTAAACCTTTTTGGATATACATCTTCTTTCCTTATTGCTGATTTTCCCCCTATACTTTTGAAGTGTTTTTATAATAAACTGTTTGCTTATATTCTGTACTCATGCGTGGTGCTGTGGTCATAGGTGTTTCCAGATCTGGGGTGCAACAATGGTCATAAATCAGAAATGACCTGAAGGCACATAACAACAATCTGCATTATATAGCAGTGCAGATGGTGCCAAAACAAAAAGGAAGAGAGACCTGAGAGAAGTCCAAAATGAATGCCATTTGACTGATTGAAAAGCTTCAAATTATATGTTGCAGTAATGTTTGGTTGGACGTCATGACCTTTGGGACCCCTTCTGACTCCATGACTTTGTGAAGCATGTATCTATCCATGAGTCTAGAATGAATCCTGCACAACTTTAAAACACATGTTGAAGGCGGTCAACTCTGTTCCATGATCTTACAGGTTGTTTTCGGCCTTCTGCTTGGATCCATTTGCTTGCAGACACAATAAGCGCGGCTTCTTTGGCACCCAGCGATGGATTCAGGTTATTCATGGCAAAGCGCTCCCTTTCTTCAAGATGCCTCTTCAGGCTCCAAAGAACAGGGGGGCCAAATTGCCGGGGAGCGGGAAGGTATTCAGAAAATGTATCGGTGCAGAACGAACACCTGACACATCAGCCTCAGTGTGCATCTATGTGCCTGTGTGTGTGCTGACTCATTAAGCATTAAGCATCAAGTTTATGGCAGCTGAGCAGATGAGGAGCTTGAGACGACATCAAAAACGACAACACAGTCTCAACAGAATGCACCCAGGCATTGAAAACTGGGCAGAAATCAGGCACGAAAGGTGGTGACTGTTGAGGGACTCTTTCACACTACACCAGTGGTTCTCAACCTTCTGAATGCCACAACCCCTTAATACAGTCCCTCATGTTATGGTGACCCCCAACCAGTTTTCAATTATTTTTGTTACTACTTAATTACTGTAATTTTGCTAATGTTATGAATCGTCACGTAAATATCAGATATGCAGGATGTATTTACATCCACTGGACCAAATTTGGCGCAAATACCCACTACGACCACATTTGAATCGCCTGAGGGCTGAGAAAAGCAGTATAGAAATAAAGTAAATAAAGTAAATAATAAATTTGAATACTGATCGGATTTGGAGGGAGGGGGGGAGGATCGACTTTGTCATTTGGGAGTTGTTGCTGCTGGGATTTATAGTTCACCTGCAATCAAAGAGCATTCTGAACTCCACCAACGATGGAACTGAACCAATCTTGGCACACAGAGCTCCCACAACCAACAGAAAATACTGGAAAGGTTTGGTGGGCATTGACCTTGACTCTGGAAGTTGTAGTTCATCCAGAGAGCACTGTGGACTCAAATAATGATAGATCTGGACCAAACTTGGCATGAATGCTCAGTATGCCCAAATGTGAATACTGGTGGAGTTTGGGTAAAGTAGACCTTGGGAGTTGTAGTTGTTGGGATTTATAGTTCACTTACATCCAGAGAGCACTGTGGACTCAAATAATGATAGATCTGGACCAAACTTGGCATGAATGCTCAGTATGCCCAAATGTGAATACTGGTGGAGTTTGGGTAAAGTAGACCTTGGGAGTTGTAGTTGTTGGGATTTATAGTTCACTTACATGCAGAGAGCACTGTGGACTCAAACAATGATGGATCTGGACCAAACTTGGCATGACTACTCAAAATACCCAAATGTGAACATTGGTGGAGTTTGGGTAAAATAGTCTTTGACATTTGGGAGTTATAGTTGCTGGGATTTATAGTTCACCTACAATCAAACATGCCTGACTGGATGGCCCACCAGGTCTCTTCCAACTCTAGGATTCTATGTATTCTCAATTCATTTCTGACATGATCAATAAACAATTCACCTCCAGCTCCCAAGGCTTTGTAGCACCAAGCCATGGCAGTTAAAGTGATTCCAAACTGCATTAATTCCACAGTGTAGCAGCACCCTTCGTCCTTGAATTCAATTTTCTGAATTCACGTGTCAGACTTGGCCCTCTGTCTTGGGCTGTCTCCACAAATGGAAGAGGGCTGATTGGATATTGAAATCCAAGGCCGACTTTGGCATCTCTCGTTGCCCGCTTAGCCAACATCTTCTCAATGAAGATGATGAGGTGCAATCATGTTAAACAGTTTCCACTTGGGTTGGTCGGAAGAAGCGAGCGGCCTCCCTCCCTCCTTCCTTCCTTCCCAAGCCTAGGCTTTTATTTCATTTTGTTTTTCTGCTAATGACACAGACCCTGGCTTTTCCGCCCGCTCTCCCTGCCTCTCTCTATCTCTCCGCAGTGCTTAAAATGTAAATGAATTTCATTATTAGCAACTCCATCCGCTAATTGCCATCCAAAGCCATTCATTACCCTGTCAGCTTATGGGTTGGAGGACAACAGAGCGCACTCATTTTATCCCAGGAAGGAAAAAAAATAAAGCTTGGAAGGAGTTCATGCATTTAAAATAAAATTAAATGGGGGAGATGGGAAAAGAGATGGGGAAAGGAGGGCAAGAGGGGCAGGGAGAAGGCCCTCACTGTTTTCAGAGGGGAGAGAAAATGAGTGATTAAAATGGAGACCGAGAGTGATTAAAAGCAATTATCTATCGGCTGTGGCAAACCGCATTCGCTACCAATTCCTTCAATAGTCTTGCTCATTGGGTCCAAACCCACAGACCAATTATCGGCCAGGGTCTTGTTTCATGTTTCTTTTGTCAACAACACTACTCATATTTACTCATATTCTAAAAGACGAAGGGAAATATTGGATTGCTGTGAGTTTTCCAGGTTGTCTGGTCATGTTCCAGAAGCATTCTCTCCTGACGTTTCGCCTGCATCTATGGCAAGCATCCTCAGAGGTTGTGAGGTCTGTTGGAAACTAGGAAAATTGGGTTTATATATCTGTGGAATAATGTCCAGAGTGGGAGAAAGAACTCTTGTCTGGGTTGCTGTGAGTTTTCCGGGCTGTATGGCCATCTTCCATTAGCATTCTCTCCTGACGTCTCACCCACATCTATGGTAGGCATCCTTAGAGGTTGTAAGATCTGTTGGAAACTAGGAAAATTGGGTTTATACATCTGTGGAATGATGTCCAGGGTGGGAGAAAGAAGTCTTCTCTGTTGGTGGCAAGTGTGAATGTTGCAATTGGCCGCTTTGATTAGCATTATACGGCCTTGCAGCTTCAAAGCCTTACTGATTGCTGTCTGGGAGAATCATTTGTTGGGAGGTGTTATCTGGCCTTGATTTTGTTGTTGAAGGCTTTCATAACTGGAATCACTGGGTTGCTGTGAGTTTTCCAGGATGTCTGGCCATGTTTCAGAAGCGTCTATGGCAGGCATCCAAAGAGGTTGTGAGATCTGTTGGAAACTAGGCAAGTGGGGTTTATATATGTGACAGCAGAAGAGAAAGAAAAAGGGGAAAGGAAGGAAAGAGATAGAGAAGGAAGGAAGGAAGGAAGGAAAGAAAGAGGGAGTGAACGAAGGAGGAAAAGGAGAGAATGAGGGAAGCTTGACCACAGCAAGGCGTGGCAGGTACAGCTAGTGTAAATATATAATTATAATTATATTATTGTATAATTGTATAAATGTTGCAAACATTTATCTTACCTTGAAAGAACCATTGTCACAGTTCTTATCAGAGTTTACTTTTCAGTTCTTATTAGCAACTTTTAATTACAGTCCAGCAAGCAGGTAGTTAGTCATTGCAGGCCTGAGTCTTTTACTGGTGTTTCCAAAATTATTAACTCTGTCCATACATCCTTCTATTCATTCCCACACATATATTAAATCCACATTGATCAAATCTGCAATGATATTTTCGTGACGATAGCACAAGTGCTTGGCCACAGTAGTCCATGCTCTGGTTACATCCCGACTACTGCAATGCTCTCTACGTGGGGTTGCCATTGAAGATGGCTCAGAAGCTTCAATTGGTCCAACGTGTGGCAGCCATGATACAAACAGGGGCGGCACACAGGGAGCATACAACCCCTCTGTTGCGCCAGCTCCATTGGCCCTAAACGGTTCTGGCCCAAGTTACCTATCCGATTGCATCTCCGCCTATGAACCCACTAGGACTTTGAGATCTTCCGGGGAGGCCCTGCTCTCGATCCCGCCTGCAACACAGGCACGGCTGGCGGGGATGAGAGACAGGGCCTTCTCGGTGGTGGCCCCTCGGCTGTGGAACACCCTTCCCACGGACATTAGATTGGCTCCCTCATTGATGGTATTCCGGAGAAAAGTGAAAACCTGGTTATTTGAACAAGCGTTTGAATAGGCAGTGCAATGAATTCAGGAAATGGAACTACGATTGATGAGTTTGGATCATGATTCTAGTTATGAGACGCCACTTGAATGTTTGCTACTGTTTAATTGTTTAGTCTGCTTCTGTGTTGATTGTTTTTAAATACCTTGTTGATGCCGCATTGAATTTTTGCTTTGATTGTTTTGCCTTGTGTTGCTTTGCTTGATTGTTGTTAACCGCTGTGAGTCACCTTAGGGCTGAGAATAGCGGTATACAAATGAAGCAAATAAATAAATAAATAAATAAATAAATACACAACCCTGGTGAATTGCCAAGATGTGAATCAGGGTCTCCAGATGCACATCAGGTTCCATTGAGGCAAATTGGTACTTTCTCACTGGAATCCGGAGAGTGTCCATGGCAATGGTTACGCATCAGTCCCGATGCAAAAGAGTCACTCCATAGGCAAGCACAGAAAAACAGCAGGAACACCACTGAAATGTGATGAGAACACAAACATAGGCACAACTCTGAAAAAAACGAGTTGGAGAGGAGCTTCTCCGCCTGCTGCCATGTCAAATTCACTGGGATATGAATTCAGAGACGTTGCCTTTGGAGAATGAATGACAAGCTCTCTCATTCCACTGAGCAGCCTTTTGTGCCTCTCGCTCTCATGAGAAGAAGGACGTTGTATCAGCACTAGAGTGAATGCCTTTTAAATCGATATTGTCTTACGGTGACCCTATGAATGGAAAACCTCCAAGTCAGCCTATATCTTGTCATTTGGGAGTTGTAGTTGTTGGGATTTATAGTTCACCTACAATCAAGGATCATTCTGAGCTCCACCAATGATGGAATTAAACCAATTTTGGCACGCAGAACTCCCACGACCAACAGAAAATACTGGAAGGGTTTGGTGGGCATTGACCTTGACTTTTGGAGTTGTAGTTCACTTACAACCAGAGAGCACTGTGGACTCAGACAATGATGGATCAGGACCAAACTTGGAATGAATCTATATAAATAAAAATGTAATGTTCGTTTGTGGGATTAACAGAACTCAAAAACCACTGGACGAATTGACACAAAATGTGGACACAATACACCTATCAGGCCAACAAGTGACCATCACTCATAAAAACACTGAAAAACACAGTGGATGAAACTTAAAAACCCCAAAAATAAAAAATTGCATTACAACACATGCACAAAACCACACATATACCATATATATGCAAACACACATATATACACATATGCACAAATACACACACACACATATACACACACAAAACACATATACACAGACTAGGCCACAGCAACGCGTGGCAGGGGACGGCTAGTACTCAATATGCCCAAAATGTGAAAAGTGGTGGGGTTTGGGGAAAATAGACCTTGATATTTGGGAGTTGGAGTTGCTGGGATTTATAGTTCACCTACAACCAAAGAGCATTCTGAACTCCACCAATGATGGGAGTGAACCAAACTTGGCACACAGAACGCCCATGACCAACAGAAAATACTGGGTTTGGTGGGCATTGACCTTGGGTTTTGAAGTAGCAGTTCACCTATATCCAAAGAGCACTGTGGACTCAAACAATGATGGATCTGGACCAAACTTGGCATGAATCCTCAATATCCACCAATGTGATCAGTGGTGGAGTTTGGGGAAACTAGACCTTGACATTTGGGAGTTGTAGTATTTTTGCTGTTGTTGTTGTTATTTGATACACAACAAGTCCACAGCAGACAAGATCACTCTGCTGGCTGTTGTAGAAGGGTTTGGTGGGCATTGACCTTGAGTTTTGGAGTTGTAGTTCACTTACATCCAGAGAGCACTGTGGACTCACACAATGATGGATCAGGACCAAACTTGGAATGAATACTCAATATGCCCAAATCTGAACAGTGGTGGAAATAGACCTTGACATTTAAGAGTTGCAGTTGCTGGATTTTATAGTTCACCTACAATCATAGAGCCTTCTGAACTCCACCAACGATGGAATTGAACCAGACTTGGCACACAGCACTCCCATGACCAACAGAAAATACTGGAAGGGTTTGGTGGGCATTGACCTTGAGTTTGGGAGTTGTAGTTCACCTACATCCAAAGAGCACTGTGGACTCAAACAATGATGGATCAGGACCAAACTTAGAATGAATCCTCAATATCCCCAAATGTGAACATTGGTGGAGTTTGGGGAAAATAGACCTTTACAGTCCACTTACAATCAAAGAGCATTCTGAACTCCACTAATAACAGAATTGGGCCAACTTCCCACACAGAACCTCCATGCCTTGAAGGGACTTGCTTGCGCGAGCCTCCCTCCAGCCTCACAAACTCTCACTTCCCTCATGTGCGCAGCACGCTGCCATGCACCGGGCACGCCTGCTCTCCCCTTCCTGCTTGGAGTCATCCCCTTGGATGAGAGGCCAGCCAATCAAAGGGGAGAAGGGCTTTTAGTGGGAGGATTTGCCATCTGTTTCCCAAAAAGAAGAGGACAGGTGGAGAGATCTTCACCCTTGTCTGCCAAAGGGCTTCTCAAGATCATCAGAAATATATGTTTTCTCATTTATTATTTATTATTTATTTCGAGGTATTATATACCGACCCTCTCACCTTCAAAGAGGGATTCGGACCGGTTCACAACATGTGTTAACATACAAAGAATATACAATAACAACACAATGCCACTTCATAACACGATTAAAACATCAGCACTATACACATTAAAACATTATCATCACAGTTAAAAGAGCCAAATCGTCCAGCACCATCACAATCCCATTCATCCTCCTCCTTTCATGTGGGCAAAGAATTAAATCAGTTGTCAAATGCCGCATTCCACAACCAGGTCTTTGTTAGTTTCCTGAACATCATGAAGGAGAGGTCAGTTCTGATCTCTAATGGCAGGGAGTTCCAAAGTCGAGGGGCCACCATCGAGAAGGCCCTGTCCCTCGTCCCCACCAGCCGTGCTTGTGCAGGCAGAGGGACCGAGAGCAGGGCCCCTCCAGACGATCTTAGTGGTCTTGATGGTTTGTAGGGGAGAATACGTTCGGAGAGGTAAACAGGGCCGGAGTCGTTTAGGGCTTTATAGGTTAACACCAGCACTTTGAATTGTGCTCAGAAGCTAATCAGCAGCCAGTGGAGTTCGAGTAACAGCGGAGTGGTGTGCTCCCTGTACCCAGCTCCCGTTAGTAATCTGGCTGCCGCGCGGTGTACTTACTGCAGCTTCCAGGCAGTCTTCAGAGACAACCCCACATAGAGAGCGTTGCAGTAATCTAAGCGGGATGTAACCAAGGCGTGTACTACCGTGGCCAAGTCAGCCTTCCCAAGGTATGGACGCAGCTGGCGCACAAGTTTTAATTGTGCGAATGCTCCCCTGACCACCGCTGAAACCTGGGGTTCCAGGCTCAGCGATGAATCCAGGAGAACTCCCAGACTGCGTACCTGTGTTTTTAGGGGGAGTGTGACCCCGTCCAGCACAGGCTGTAACCCCGTACCCTGTTCGGTCTTACGACTGACCAGGAGTACCTCTGTCTTGTCTGGGTTTAGTTTCAATCTGTTGTCCCTCATCCAGTCCGTGACAGCGGCCAAGCACCGGTTCATGACCTGAACAGCCTCCTTAGTGGCAGGTGGAAAAGAGTGATAGAGTTGGACATCATCTGCGTACAGATGACATCGCACCCCAAAACTCCGGATGATCTCTCATGGTCTCTGAAACCCCCTCATGACCCTCCCCAGGGGTCCCGACCCCCAGGTTGAGAAACGCTGTGCTAGAGGTTGGTGCCTTCTCTATGCCCAGTGGCTACAATCGTTTCTTTCTTTTCTGAAAACTTATCACAGACTAACGGCACACAAACTTAGGCCTTTCCAATACTTCCATGTGGAGTAATGTTGGTCTATGAACCCACAGAAAAGGAGAGATATGTCCCAGTTGATGCTTGACTCGTTATACATTTATGCTCAGTTCCTGTTGTCTTTTTAATGTAGCTTCCCCATTTAGCGATTCATTTTGGCACGAAATTATTGAAACTGCTTTAATACCCATCGTGGACATAAACGGCAAGTGGGAGTTTGAGATTGGGAAGCGGCCACTAAGCCGAAGATGCTGAGCTCAACCTGTGGAGATCTCTTGTCTGGATGATGCAGAAACAGTTTTGCTTTGCATTCAGCATGTATCACTCTCGCCAGATCGTCTGATGAGAAAGCTCCATCCTTCTATGGAAACAACGGGGAAGATAGCATAAAAAGCAAAAAACCCCATTGGGCATCCATGCATGGAAACAATTAAACACACACCCGCTCTTCAGTTTTACAACCACCATTCTGCACAAAACCAAGCAGAAATTGAAGGACCCCATTGCCTTGGAAGGGCAGTCGGTATGTTGTAATAGCTGGGTTTGAGCAAAGGCAGAAACGAAAAACTAGATTGCCTTGGGGATATAGTGACTATGTTGGGTGCCTTCAAGTCATTCCTATGATATTTCCTTATATACTCGAAAATGAGCTGAGTTTTTTGGCCCCTTTTTTGAGCTGAAAAAGCCTCACTTATAAGGTTCTTTGATTGTAGTGTAAACTATAAATCCTAGCAACTACAACACCCAATGTCAAAGTCTATTTTCCCCAAACTCCACCAGTGTTTACATTTGGGCATATTGTGTATTCGTGTCAGGCGACAGCAGGATTGAAGAGAAACAACTGGAAAAGCTGACACAATATCAGGATTTAAAGATTGAACTCCAAAGACTCTGGCACAAGCCAGTCAAGGTGATCCCAGTGGGAATGGGCACAGTGGGTGCAGTGCCTCAAGACCTTGGCCTGCACTTAAAAATAATTGGCGCTGACAAAATCACCACCTGCCAGCTGCAGAAGGCCACCTTATTGGGATCTGCACGCATTATTCACCAATATATCACACAGTCCTAGACACTTGGGAAGTGCCCAACGTGTGATCCAATACAAAAGCCAGCAGAGTGATCTTGTCTGCTGTGGACTTCATCTTGTTGTGTATCAAACACAACAACAACAATACTGCAACTCCCAAATGTCAAGGTCTATTTTACCCAAACTCCACCAGTGTTCACATTTGGGCATATTGAGTATTCTTGCCTAGTTTGGTCCTGATCCATCATTGTTTGAGTCCACAGTGCTCCCTAGATGTAGGTGAACTACAACTGTGACAAACAGGGATGATGTGTTATTCCCCCAACTTTATTCTCCATCTTCATTGCCATGATACTTCATCTTGTTGATGGGAAGCTTCCCACCGGAATGGAAATCATCTATCAGACAGATGGCAAGCTATTCAACCTCATCAGACTGAAAGCCAAAACCAATGTTACAACATTTGTTATAGAACTCCAGTATGCTGGTGACAACGTTGTCTATGCACATTCAGAAGAAGACCTACAAGCCACTCTAAACACTATTGCAGAAGCATATGAGAATCTTGGCCTGTCATTGAACATTGAGAAAACCAAAGTGCTGTTCACCGACCAATCCCTCTCCAATGCCAGAGAAACAGCTTAATGGGGTAACATTAGAAAATGTGGACCATTTCCACTCCCTTGGCAGCCATCTCTCTACCAAAGTCAACATCGACACCAAAATACAACACCACCTGAGCTCTACTAGTGCAGCATTTTTCCAAATGAAGCAGAGAGTGTTTGAGGACCGGGACATCCATAGGGAGACCAAGGGGCTTGTCTATAAAGCTATTGTCCTCCCAACCCTGCTATATGCCTGTGAGACGTGGACTGTCTACAGACGTCACATGCAACTCCTGGAACAATTTCATCAGTGCTGCCTCCGGAAAATCGTGCAAATCTCTTGGGAAGACAGGCGGACAAACGTCAGTGTGCTGGAAGAAGCAAAGACCACCAGTACTGAAGCGATGCTCCTCTGCCATCAACTCCGCTGGACTGGCTACATTGTCTGGATGCCCGACCACCGTCTCCCAAAGCAGTTGCTCTACTCCAAACTCAAGAATGGAAAACGGAATATTGGTGGACAGGAAAAGAGATTGAAAGATGGGCTCAAATCCAACCTTAAAAATTCTGACATAGACACTGAGAACTGGGAAGCCCTGGCCTGTGAGCGCTCCAGCTGGAGGTCAGCTGTGACCAGCAGTGCTGCAGAATTTGAAGAGGCATGAATGGAGGGCGAAAGAGAGAAACGTGCCAAGAGGAAGATGTGTCAAGCCAACCCCGACCGTAACCGCCTTCCATCTGGGAACCAATGCCCCCACTACAGGAGAAGATGCAGGTCAAGAATAGGGCTCCACAGCCACCTATGGATCCATCCTGGAGTATTATCTTACTTGGACAACAAGGGATCACCCAAGTAAGTAAGTAAGAAAGTAAGTAAGTAAGTAACTGCTTCCAGGTTTGTAATTCCAGCATTTTACCCCTCTCTGTGCAATTCTGTCCTAATTGTGTTATAGATGTACCGTTGCACTCAGTTTGTTTGCCTCCAATTACATAGAGTCAATATAAGACTTTTTTGCAATTACGAATTTCTGGTACCTTTGCTCCTGTCTGTATAGTTGCTCCAAGGTGGGTAGGTTTCCCTTTTGTTCCTCCCTCCCTTGCCTCTCTGTGGCTTTGGCTGTTGTCCCAATAAATCAAGGGCCGTTCTGCTAACATTGCTTCTTTTTAATTACAATTTTATCACTCTTGGTCAGGAGCCGGCCGATGAATCAGCAGCAACGCTGGAGGAGGTCAGAGCTGGAGGGCCCATTCGAGCAGGATCCGGTCCAGGGCCATTGCAAGGCCAAAGCAAGGCAGGAGATGGTCCGAAGCCACACCGGGCAAAACGAGGAAACAAACACAAGGGAGAATCAGTCCATTGCAAATGGGACTTTTTAACAAAATCAAAAACAGCAGAGGAAACTGTAGATAGAGATGCAGCAGAAGGGATGAAACAGCTGTTTTTATGTCAGGTAGACAGACACAGTCATTTTCCAGTATATACCTTGTTTGCTAAAGGCCAAAACTGGGCAAAGGTCATAGAATCATAGAAACCTAGAGCCATCCAGTCCAACCCCATTCTGCCAAAAAGCAGGACAATCGCTTTCAAAGCACCCCCAACAGATGGCCATCCAGCCTCTGTATAAAAGCTTCCAAAGAAGAAGCCTCCAGCACACACCGGGGCAGAAAGTTCTACTGCTGAACAGCTCTCCCAGTTAGGAAGTTAGGAAGTTCTAAGACTTGAAGGTCATATATTGATCTACGTGTGCATCTACACTGTAGAATTAATGCAGTTTGACATCACTTTAACTGTCATGGCTTAAAAGAAAACAAGAAGCAAGACAAGGAAGGAGGGAGGGAAGAAAGGAGAGAGGGAAGGAAGAAAAAGTATGCAAAAAAGAAGGGAAGGAAGGAAGGAGAGAAGGAAAAAAAGAAGGAAGGAAGGAAGGAAGGAAGGAAGGAAGGAAGGAAGGAAGGAAGGAAGAGGGATGGAGGGAAGGAAGGAGAGAAGAGAAGAAGGAAGAGGAATGGAGGAAAGGAAGGAAGACAAGAAGGTAAGAAAGAAGAAGGGAAGGAAGGAGATAAGAAAGGAAGGTGAGAGGGAAGGAGGAAAAGAAGGTAAGCAAAAAATGAGGGAAGGAAGGAATGAAAAGAGAAGGAAGGAGGGAAAGAAAGAAAGAAAGAAAGAAAGAAAGGGATGGAGGGAAGGAAGGAAGGAGAGAAGGGAAGAAGGAAGGAAGGGAAGGGAAGCCAACAAGTCAGTTTTCCGAGTTCTAGAGATACTTAGGATTTCAGGGCACTGTAAATAAAATACATTGGTCTGAAGTTGTCCGCGGGACCATCGAAAGATATTGTCTGCTCAAAATCTATGAACAGAGAGACAAAAGAGTTTTGCTTTTCTTCTATGCTCATCAAGGCTGCTAATGAATTGCTAAACCCATATAACATGGATCTGAATGGAAATAAAGAAAAATAGCATCATTTCGTAGCGCAGGTGCTTTTTATACTGCTGCTGTTCCATTGCTTTGGTGTGTTTTATCTGTTGACATAAAATGTGTCAGCAGCTGGCAAGGAAGACGGAAAATAGACGAGGCTTTGCATAAACGACCCTCCAAAGAGATCTCAACGCCGCAATCCAAAGACCCATCTGGGTGAAATCCTCAATGCCCATTTACCCGGAACTAAATGCCATTGATATCCATAGGATTTGCTTCCAAATAATCACTCTCTAAGGCCGTCATTCCATGTATACTTGATGAGGGGAAAATGTGTTGAATTCAAACGTCTTCACTTCTACGTCGCCTTTTCTAAGGACAGCGTGGAATGCAATCCACCGCGCTGGAATAAAAGCCGACTTAATCTCATTTACTTGAAAGGGAGTGACAGTCCAATCTACAAATTGGTTAAATTCAGATCTCGGGAATTACGGATGCTTCCTCAAGGCTAAATCCAAATACTCCAGCTTCATTGGTTTGAAAGCCCCACTGGGTTAAATCCAAGCCTTCCCCTGTTTTCTTGGAGGTTTGTGACAGCTGTTAGGAATGCATGGAGCCATTCATTTAGGGTTGCATTATTGAGTGCATTGATATCAATGCTCTTGTTTGGCACAGCGATATAACAAAATATGTCTTTTCCTTAGTACAATTAGGTCTGACCTTTTAATTGTTATTGAAGTGAAAGTTGTACAGTATGATCCCCGTATCCACGTCCAAATCAACACTTTCAGCAGAAAAAGAAGAGCAGAGACCAATTATAGGATGCATTCAGATTTATTTATTTATTTACCATATATACTCGAGTATAAGCCGACCCGAATATAAGCCGAGGCACCTAACTCTACCACAAAAAACTGGGGAAGTGGGTTGACTCGAATATAAGCCGAGGGTTGGAAAAGCAGCATTTATGGGTCAATTTCAAAATAAAAATAGATACCAATAAAATTACATTAATTGAGGCATCAGTTGGCTAAATGTTTTTGAATATTTACATAAAACTGTAATTCAACATAAGACTGCCCAAATCTGATTCAACCATTATTCTAACCTTCTTCAATGTAAATATGCTTACGTATCCTTTCAATAATAATAAATAGAGTAAAATAATAATAGTAATAGTAATAATAGAGTAAAATAATAAATGTAATAATAGAGTAAAATAATAAATGTAACAATAACAATAATAGAGTAAAATAATAAAGTAAAACAAAACAAAACAACAACAACAACAACAACAAAGTAAAATAATAAATAACCTTGACTCGAGTATAAGCTGGGGGAGACTTTTTCAGCCTACAAAAAGGACTGAAAAACTAGGCTTATACTCAAGTATATACAGTATTTATTTATTTATTTATTTATTTACCATATGTATAGCTCGCCTTTCTCAACCATATGGCAACTTAAACAGAGGCTGGATGGCCATCTGTCAGGGGTGATTTGAATGCAATATTCCTGCTTCTTGACAGGGGGTTGGACTGGATGGCCCATGAGGTCTCTTCCAACTCTTTGATTCTATGATTCTATGATTCTAGGTTACAGATTGGCACAATTCAATGGCAGGCATTCATAAAAGTGCCATTAAAAATCAACATTACAATATAAAACATAAATAAAAACCGTTAAAGCATATAATCATCGGTGTCATCCTGTTAAAAACATTATCCAGTAACGTCATAGGGCCATTCCATGTTCATCATTCATAGTTCTGTGTAATCTATTCCGCTGCATTCCCAAAAGCTTGCTCAAAGAGCCAGGTCTTTACTTTTTTTTGGAAAGTCAGGAGGGAGGGGGCCGATCTAATATCCCTGGGGAGGGAGTTCCATAGCCGGGGCTACCACTGAGAAGGCCCTGTCCTTCGTCTCTGCCAATCACGCTTGTGAGACAGGCGGGATCAAGAGCAGGGCCTCCCCAGACAATCTTAAGCTCCTAGATGGTTCATAAAAGGAGTTACGTTTGGACAGGTAAGCTGGGCCAAAATCGTTACTTCCAGCAGTCTGACACCACTTTCACTGCCTCAAGTTAAATTTCCTGTCCATGAAACAATTTAACCAAAACCAACCTTGGATGCATTTATTCCACACTGTCTAAGATATGCAGATGGCACCACTTTGATGGCTGAAAGCGAGGAGGAGCTGAGGAGCCTTCTCACCAAGGTGAAAGAAGAAAGGGCCAAAGTTGGGCTGCAGTTAAACATCAAAACAATCAATGGGATTTTGGCCTGCATCAATAGGAGCATAGTGTCTAGATCCAGGAAAGTCGTGCTCCCCATGCTCTATTCTGCCTTGGTTAGACCACTTTACCTGGAATATTGTGTCCAATTCTGGGCATCACAACTGAAGGGAGATGTTGACTCTAAGCTGGGATGTGTCCAGAGGAGAGTGACTCAAATGATCAAGGGTCTGGAGAACAAGCCCTATGAGGAGTGGCTGAAAGAGCTGGGTATGTTTAGCCTTCAGAAGAGAAGGATGAGAGGAGACATGATGAGGGCAATGTTTACATATGTGAGGGGAAGTCATAGGGAGGAGGGAGGAGGCTTCCTTTCTGCTGCTCTGGAGACTACGATGCAATGGAGCAATGGCTCCAAACTACAAGAAAGGAGATTCCACCTGTACATGAGGGAGAACTTCCTGACTGTGAGAGCTGTTCAGCAGTGGAACTCTCTGCCCCAGAGTGTGGTAGAGGCTCCTTCTTTGGAAGCTTTTAAAAAGCGGCAGGATGGCCATCTGTTGAATGCAATCTTCCTGCTTTTTGGCAGGGGGTTGGACTGGATGGCCCATGAGGTCTCTTCCAACTCTAAGATTCTAAGATGTATAACTGGCAAATAGAGGGAGAAAACATGGAAGCAGTGACAGGGTTTGTATTTTTAGGTGCAAAGATGAGTGCAGACGCAGAGTGCAGTCAGGAAATCAGAAGACGTTTCCTTCTTGGGAGGAGAACAAGGACCAATATCAATAAAATACTGAAGAGTAGAGACATCACACTGGCAACAAAGGTCCACATAGTTGAAGCAATGGTATTTCCTGTAGTAACCTATGGATGTGAGAAACTGGACCATAAGGAAGGCTGAACGAAGGAAGAGAGGCACTTTTGAACTATAGTGCTGAAGTTGAGAAGATCCAACCAGTCCATCCTCCAGGAAAGCAAGCCCGACTGCTCACTGGAGGGAAGGAGATGAGAGGCCAAGATGAAGTACTTTGGCCACATAATGAGAAGACAGGAAAGCTTGGAGAAGACAATGATGCTGGGGGAAAGGGAAGGAAAAAGGAAGAGCAAGGGCAAGGCAGATGTGACTGACTTGACCTTGAAGGAGCTGGGGGTGGTGGCCGACAGGGAGCTCTGGCGTGGGCTGGTCCATGAGGTCACCTAGAGAAGACAATTATGCCTTGGGAAAATGGAAGGAAAAGGGGTGAGGGGCTGACCAAGGGCAAGATGGATGGATTGCATCCTTGAAGTGACTGGATTGACCTTGAAGGAGCTGGGGGTGGTGACGGCTGACAGGGAGCTATGTCGTGGGCTGGTCCATGAGGTCACCTAGAGAAGACAACAATGCTTGGGAAAATGGAAGGAAAAAGGAAGAGGGGCCGAGTAAGGGCAAGGCAGATGGATGTAATCCTTGAAGTGACTGACTTGACCTTAAAGGAGCTGGGGGTGGTGACGGCCAACAGGGAGCTCTGTTGTGGGCTGGTCCATGAGGTCACCTAGAGAAGACAATGATGCTCAGGAAGATGGAAGGAAAAAGGAAGAGGGGCTGAGCAAGGGCAAGGCAGATGGATGTAATCCTTGAAATGACTGACGACCTTGAAGGAGCTGGGGGTGGCCACAGCCGACAGGGAGCTCTGGCCTGGGCTCTGACTCAGTTGGTTTTGGGCTTCGTTGACTCTGCTGACCTTGCTGGCTCCATCGGCTGCATTACTTTTTAAAATAATGATCTTAAATTAATGTTAAGTGTTGTTTATATATTCTATGTTTAATGTCTATTATGTTAGATGTCGATTATGTATCGGATCTGGCATTTAATGTTTGCCATCTTTTGTTGTAATCTATCCCCTGGGGAGAGAAAATGGAATATAAATAAAGTTTTGTTATTATTATTAATCATTGTATTGTCGAAGGCTTTCATGGCCGGAATCAGTGGGTTGTTGTAGGTTTTTTCGGGCTATATGGCCATGTTCTAGAGGCATTGTCTCCTGACGTTTTGCCTACCTCTGAGGATGCTTGCCATAGATACAGGTGAAACGTCAGGAGAGAATGCCTCTAGAACATGGCCATATAGCCTGAAAAAACCTACAACAACCCAATTATAGATCATTATTCTATAGTGTAAATGCCCCTGAAGATTTCATTCTATAGTGTCGATGCACCCAGAGATGGCAAAATGCAGCGGACTGATCCAATCGAATGCTTCCAATAAGCTAGGCAAAGAAAGCCAACAGTCACTAATCCATGTGATGCCACTTTAATTTGCTTAAGCTGTTTTAATTTGGTTTAATTTTGCCTTGGATGTAATAATGCAATAGCACAACAATGGAAATGAATAAAGCAAGGCATGGAGTTGGTTATTGGTTTCATGTTTTTATCTCAGGAAAGTCTGCCACCTACTGATCACAACCTCTTCCATCCATTGGCTTTGACTTGAGGAACGTCTACACCAGGCTTGGGCAAACTTTCTAACTTGGGGGCCGCATAGAGGGCCTGAGCAGAGTGGGTGGGCCGGGAGGGAGGGGGTTTTCCCCAAACCCCTTTCCTCCCTGTCCTTTCCTCCCCTTCCTCTTCTCTTTCGCAGGCAGAAAGTGATGGAAAGACAGGAAATGTTTGGATGAGATGGTGAACAGGAGAGAAAAAGTGACACCATTAGAGTCCTCAGTGGCACAGTGGGTTAAAATAATGAGCTGCTGACCTTACTGACCAAAAGGCCACAGGTTCAAATCTGGGGAGCGGGGTGAGCACCCACTGTTAGCCCCAGCTTCTGCCAACCTAGCAGTTCGAAAACATGCAAATGTGAGTAGATCCATAGGTACCACTCCGGTGGGAAGATAACAGCGCTCCATGCAGTCATTCCGGCCACATGACCTTGGAGGTGTCTATGGACAATGCTGACTCTTTGGCTTAGAGATGGAGATGAGCACCATCCCCCAGAGTTGAACACGACTGGACTTAATGTCAGGGTAAAACCTTTACCTTTGCTTAATAGAGCCCATATTGCCTACTCATAATATAGAATCCTAGAGCTGGAAAAGACCCCCAACAACCATCCAGTCCAACCCTCTGCTATGCAGGAAGGCACAATCCAAGCACTCCCGATAGACAGTCTCTGCGGAAAAGCCCCCAGAGAAGGAGATTCCACCACAATCTGAGGCAGCCTATGCTACTCTCCAGGGGCTCTTACTCTCAGGAAGTTCTTCCTATTCTTTTCGGTGAATCTCTTTCCCTGCCATTTGAACCCATTGCTCCCTTCTTGTACCCTGTTCTCTAGAGCAACAGAAAGTCAGTTTTACCCTTCATTCTCAATGGGACACCCTTTGAAATTTTGAAACATGGTTCTCCTGTCCCCGCTCTACAATAACAACAACAACATTTTATTTATAACTCACCTTATCTCCCCAAAGGGACTCTACTTTCTCTTCTCTCAGCTAAACATCCCCCAGAAGGAAAGGAGGAAGGAAAAAGAGAAGGAAGGAAGGGTGGAAGAGAATGGAGGGAGAAAGGGAGGAGAGAATAAAGAGAGAAGGAAGGAAAGACAAAAAGAAAGAAAGAAAGAAAGGAAGGAAGGAAGGAAGGAAGGAAGGAAGGAAGGAAGGACAAAGAGAGAGAGGGAAGCAGGGAGGTAGGAGGGAAGGGAGGGAGAAAGGGTAGGTAAAGGTAAATGTAGTCCCCTGACATTAAGTCCAGTCATGTCTGACTCTGGGGTGTGGTGCTCATCTCCATTTCTAAGCCAAAGAGCCAGCATTGTCCGTAGACACCTCCAAGTTCATGTGGCCGGCATGACTGCATGGAGCACCGTTACTTTCCCGCCGGAGCGGTACCTATTGATCTACTCACATTTGCCTGTTTTCAAACTGCTAGGTTGGCAGAAGCTAGGGCTGACAGCGGAAGCTCACACCGCTCCCCGGAATCGAACCTGCGACCTTTCGATCAACAAGCTCAGCAGCTCAGTGCTTTAACCCACTGCGCCACCGGGGGCTCTGGGAGAAAGGGTAGAAATTAAAGAAAGGAAGGTTGGAGAAGGAAGGAGGGAAGGGAGAGAAGAAAGGAGGAAGGAAAAAGAGAAGGAAGGGAGGGTGGAAGAGAATAGAGGGAGGGAGGAGAGAAGAAAGAGAGAAGGGAGGAAAGACAAAAGGGAAGGAAGGAAGGAGAAAGAGAGAGAGGGAAACAGGAAGGAAGGAGGGAAGGAAAGGTGAAAGGGTAGAAGTGAAGAAAGGAGGGTTGGAGAAGGAAGAAGGGGAGAGAGGAAAAGAGGAAGGAAAGAGAGAAGGAAGGGTGGAAGAGAATGGAGGGAGGGAGGAGAGAAGAAAGAGAGAAGGAAGGAAAGACAAAAGGGAAGGAAGGAAGGAAGGAAGGAAGGAAGGAAGGAAGGAAGGAAGGAAGGAAGGAAGGAAGGGTGAAAGATGGGTTGGAGAAGGAAGGAGGGAAGGTTGAGAGAAGGGAGGAAAGACAAAAGGGAAGGAAGGGAAAAGAGAGAGAGAGAGAAGCAGGGAGAAAGGAGGGAAGGGAGGGAGAAAGGGTAGAAGTGAAGAAAGGAAGGTTGGAGAAGGAAGGAGGGAAGGGAGAGAAGAAAGGAGGAAGGAAAAAGAGAAGGAAGGAAGGGTGGAAGAGAATAGAGGGAGGGAGGAGAGAAGAAAGAGAGGAAAGAAAGACTAAAGGCAAGGAAAGAGGAAAGGAAGGAAGGAAGGAAGGGTGAAAGGGTAGAAGTGAAGAAAGGTGGGTTGGAGAAGGAAGGAGGGAGGAAAGAGAAAAGGGAAGGAAGGAGAAAGATAGAGAGGGAAGCAGGGAGGAAGGAGGGAAGGAAAGGTGAAAGGGTAGAAGTGAAGAAAGGAGGATTGGAGAAGGAAGAAGGCAAGGGAGAGAGGAAAAGAGGAAGGAAAGAGAGAAGAAAGGAAGGGTGGAAGAGAATGGAGGGAGAGAGGAGAGAAGAAAGAGAGAAGGAAGGAAAGACTAAAGGGAAGGAAGGAGGAAAGGAAGTAAGGAAGGAAGCAAGGGTGAAAGGGTAGAAGTGAAGAAAGGTGGGTTGGAGAAGGAAGGAGGGAGGAAAGAGAAAAGGGAAGGAAGGAGAAAGAGAGAGAGGGAAGCAGGGAGGAAGGAGGGAAAGGTGAAAGCGTAGAAGTGAAGAAAGGAGGTTCGGTGAAGAAAGGAGGGAAGGGAGAAAGGGAAGGAGGAAGGAAAGAGAGAAAGAAGGATAGGGTGGAGAGAGAGAGGAGGGCCTGAGGAAAGAGCCCAAGGGGCCACATTCGGGCCCTGGGCTTGGGTTTGCCCATACCGGATCTACACTGTAGAATTCAGTTTGACTTCACTTTAACTACCATAGCTCAATACTAAAGTAGAGACATCAGACTGGCAACAAAGATCCGCCTAGTCAAAGCCATGGTATTCCCTGTAGTCACCTCCGGATGTGAGAGCTGGACCTTAGGGAAGGCTGAGCGAAGGAAGATCGATGCTTTTGAACTATGGTGCTGGAGGAAAGTTCTGAGAGTGCCTTGGACAGTGAGAAGATCCAACCAGTCCATCCTCCAGGAAATAAAGCCCGGCTGCTCATTGGAGGGAAGGATACTAGAGACAAAGTTGAAGTCCTTTGGCCACATCATGAGGAGACAGGAAAGCCTAGAGAAGACCATTATGCTGGGGAAAGTGGAAGGCAAAAGGAAGAGGGGCCGACCAAGGGCAAGATGGATGGATGGCATCCTTGAAGTGACTGGACTGACCTTGAAGGAGCTGGGGGTGGTGACGGCCGACAGGGAGCTCTGGCGTGGGCTGATCCATGAGGTCACGAAGAGTCGGAGACGACTGAACGAATGAACAACAACAACATCGAATCCTTGGAGATATAGTTTAGTGAGGCTCCATCACTCTTTGGCAGAAAATGCTAAAGTCCTTGAGAAACTGCAACTCCCTGCATTTTCCCACAATTTCCCCCATAACCTAGAATGTTGTTGTGTATTTTTAATATGATGCATTTTAAGCCATTCACATTCTTAAGGATGTACGACTTCAGAAGTACAAAATGTCCTGCGGATGTGCAATTTTTTAAAAGAAGGTGCCTTGCAGTGATCTCAGCAGACACAAAAGAGGTAATTTCTACGAGGAATTTGAAAGAGCCCCAATTAGTTCCTATTTTTCTACACAAGAGCCCTTGATGAGCTTGCAACCGCAGGTGATGAATATAAATGTCACCTTCTTCTCTCTTTATCTGCGCATCAATCTCCGATTCATCCTTGTTGATTTAGAAGCAACCCTTACATTTGTTTTAGATTCACTATTGAATCTTTTACACCAGGTTGTTGCACAGTTTAGGGCCGACTGATGAAAAGGTCCCCTAGGTCATAACAATAACATTGAGGATAATCATCGTCGTCAGCATTAACATATATAAATATAATTACAATTATGATTATAATGATAGTGTTAATCATAGATCTTCCAAATCTTTGCATTCTGAATAAGTGGCATTTATGGGGTGCATCTACACTGTAAAATTAATGCAGTTTACCTCCCCTCCCCCCCAAAAAAACTAACTACTATGGATCAATGCTGTGGGATGATGGGAACTGTAGTATGGTGATACACTGGCTCTCTTTGACAGAGAAAGCTAAGGAGGCTGTCGAACTACAAACTCCCACCATTCCATAGCATTGAATGTCAGCGAAAGTGTGGGTCAAAGTGAATAAATTCTATAGGTTGAGGACCTTGCCAAACTACAACTCCCATCATTCCAAAGCACTGAGCCATAGCAGTGAAAGTTAAGGAGGGCAACATAGCATTCATTCTCCAAGCTACGGACCTTGCCAAACTACAACTCCCATCATTCGATAGCAGGGCAGTGAAATTTAGGGAGGACAAACTGCATTCATTCATCAAAGTAAGGACCTTGCCCAACTACAACTCCCATCAATCCATAACATTGAATGATTGTAGTGAAAGTGAGGAGTCCAACTGTATTAATTCTCTAAGTTATGGACCTTACCAAACTACAACTCCTATCATTCAGTAACACTGAACCATGGCAGTGAACGTGAGGAGTCTAACTGTATTCATTCTCCAAGCTAAGGACCTTGTCTAACTACAACTCCCAACATTCCATAGCACAGCCATGGCAGTGAAAGTTAGGAAGGTCAAACTGCATTAAACCTCTAAGCTAAGGACCTTGCCAAACTCCAACTTCCATCATTCCATAGCATTGAGCCATGGCAGTGAAAGTGAAGAATCCAACTGCATTAAGCCTCTAAGCTAAGGACCTTGCCTAACTACAACTCCCATCATTCCATAACATTGAACTATGGCAGTGAAAGTGAGGAATCCAACTGTATTAATTCTCTAAGTTAAGGACCTTGCCAAACTACAACTCCCATCATTCCATAGAACTGAACCATAGCAGTGAAAGTGAGGAGTCTAACTGTAGTAATTATCCAAGTTAAGGACCTTGCCTAACTACAACTCCCATCATTCCATAGCACAGCCATGGCAGTGAAAGTTAGGGAGGTCAATCTGCATTAAACCTCTAAGCTAAGGACCTTGCCAAATTACAACTCCCATCATTCCATAGCACTGAGCCACGGCAGTGAAAGTGAGGAATCCAACTGCATTATGCCTCTAAGCTAAGGACTTTGCCAAACTACAACTCCCATGATCCCATAGCATTGAGCCATGGGAGTGAAAGTAGAGGAGGTCTTCAAGCTGGAGACCTCCCCAAACCACAACTCCCATGACCCCATAGCATTGAGCCATGTCAAGGAATGCTTCATAAATTCTTCAAGGCAAAGACCTTGTTAAACTACAACTCTCGTGATCCTTTAGCAGAATTGTGAAAGTTAATGAGGTCAAACTGCATTGATTGGGCAAGCTAAGGAGCTTGTAAAACTGCAACTCCCATGATCCCCTAGCACTGAGCCATGGCAGTGAAAGTGTGTGTATTGTGTGTGTGTTACAAGTCTCATGATTGTTTAGCATTTAACCATGGCAGTGACAGTGAGGAGTCCAATTGCATTAATTCTCTAAGCTAAAGACCTTGCCAAACTACAACTCCCATCATTCCACAGCATTGAGCCATGGCAGGGAATTCTTCGTAAGACCTTGTTAAACTACAACTCTTGCGATTCCTTAGCAGCATTGAGCCATGGCAGTGAAAGTTAAGGAGGTCACACTGCATTGATTGGGCAAGCTAAGGAGCTTGTAAAACTAATGCTTGTAAAGCATTTCTGGGGTGGAAAGAATATTATAATATAATATATCATTATTATATACTCTCTCTGGTTCTCTCATACACACACACACATATCTCGGGTGGGAAATAATATAATATAATATAATATAATATAATATAATATAATATAATATAATTCTGGGGTGGAAAAGAATATAATATAATATAATATAATTCTGGGGTGGGAAAGAATATAATATATTACATAATATTATATAATATTATATATAATATATAATATTATATGCTCTTCTACCCCAGAAATGCATATACTTTCTCTGGCTCTCTCATACACACACATATACATATCTCTGGGGTGGGAAAGAATATAATATAATATAATGCAATATTAATATTAATATAATATATATAATATTTATATAATAATATATATAATAGTATATATAAACTCGATAAAATCGTAAAGAGTAGAGACATCAGACTGGCAACAAAGATCCGCCTAGTCAAAGCCATGGTCTTCCCTGTAGTAACCTACGGATGTGAGAGCTGGACCTTAGGGAAGGCTGAGCGAAGGAAGAGAGATGCTTTTGAACTGTGGTGTTGGAGGAAAGTTCTGAGAGTGCCTTGGACAGCGAGAAGATCCAACCAGTCCATACTTCAGGAAATAAAGCCCGACTGCTCATTGGAGGGAAGGAGACTAGAGACAAAGTTGAAGTACTTTGGCCACATCATGAGGAGACAGCAAAGCCTAGAGAAGACAATGATGCTGGGGAAAGTGGAAGGAAAAAGGAAGAGGGGCCGACCAAGGGCAAGATGGATGGATGGCATCCTTGAAGTGACTGGATTGACCTTGAAGGAGCTGGGGGTGGTGGCGGCTGACAGGGAGCTCTGGCGTGGGCTGGTCCATGAGGTCACGAGGAGTCAGAGATGACTGAATGAATGAACAACAAAATATATAATATATATAATTATATTATCTTCTACCCCAGAAATGCACATATTCTTTCTGGCTCTCTCATACACACACATATATATCTGCGGTGGGAAAGAATATAATAATATAATATAATATAATATAATATAATATAATATAATATAATATAATAACAGGGGTCCTCAAACTAAGGCCCGGGGGCTGGATACAGCCCTCCAAGGTCATTTACCTGGCCCTCGCTCAGGGCCAACCTAAGCTGAAACAACTTGAAAGCACACAACAACAACAACAATCCTATTTCATCAGCCAAAAGCAGGCCCACACTTCTCATTAAAATACTAATAAATTTATATTTGTTAAAACTGTTCTTCATTTTAATTATAGTATTGTTCTAAAGCAGGGTTTCTCAACCTGGGGGTCGGGACCCCTAGAGGGGTCAGCAGGGGGTGCCAGAGGGGTCACCAAAGACCATCAGAAAACACAGTATTTTCTGTTGGTCATGGGAGTTCTGTGTGGGAAGTTTGGCCCATTTCTATCATTGGTGGGGTTCAGAATGCTTTTTGATTGTAGGTTTACTATAAATCCCAGAAACTACAACTCCCAAATGTCAAGGCCTATTTTCCCCAAACTCCACCAGTGTTCACATTTAGCATACTGAGTATTTGTGCCAAGTTTGGTCCAGATCCATCATTGTTTGAGTTCATAGTGGTCTCTGGATGCAGGTGAACTACAACTCCCAAACTCAAGGTCAATTGCCCACCAAACCCTTCCAGTGTTTTCTGTTGGTCGTGAGCATTCTTTGTGCCAAGTTTGGTTCAATTCCATCGTTAGTGGAGTTCAGAATACTCTTTGATTGTAGGTGAACCATAAATCCCAACAACTGCAACTCCCAAATTGTGTTTCATAACAGGAGCAAAATTACAGTTATGAAGTAGCAAAAGAATGTTATTGTTGGGGGTCACCACAACATGAGGAACTGTATTAAGGGGTCGCGGCATTAGGAAGGTTGAGAAGCACTGTTCTAAAGTGTTTTTTGCACTACAAATAAGATACGTCCCGTGAGCATAGGAATTCATGTTTTTTTCAAATTATAATCCGGCCCTCCAACAGTTTGAGGAAATGTGACCTGGCCCTCTGTTTAAAACGTTTGAGGACCCCTGTAATATAATATAATATAGTATAATATAATATAATATAATATAATATGCTCACCTACAAAGCCTGAACGGTTTGGGACCACCCTACCTGCGTGACCGTATCGCTGTCTACGAACCCACACGCTCACTACGGTCATCTGGAGAGGCCCTGCTCGTGATCCCGCCCGCGTCGCAAGCGAGCTTGGTGGGGACACGAGACAGGGCCTTCTCTGTGGTGGCCCCCCGACTCTGGAACGCCCTCCCGAAAGATCTTAGACAAGCCCCTACGCTGGCAGTCTTCAGGAAGGAATTGAAAACCTGGCTGTTCCGATGTGCCTTTTCAGATTAGGGACCTCCAGTACCAAATCCTAGAAGCACCTTAGTAGAACCAAGATCACTGCACACTGTACTTATATTTAATCCCACATCCCTCCTGCCACATCAGCACTTTTAACCCTGTACCCCTATTTCGGCCAGCCCAGTTTTAATAGTGTTTTGTTGTATTGTCACTGTTATTGTTCTCCTGCTTAACTGTTTTTAATTTGCTTGGGTATTGTATTGTTGTATTGTGTTTTTGAGGCTTCGGCCTATGTAAGCTGCATCGAATCCCTCGGGAGATGCTAGGTAAAGGTAAAGGTAGTCCCCTGACATTAAGTCCAGTCATGTCTGACTCTGGGGTGTGGTGCTCATCTCCATTTCTCAGCTGAAGAGCCAGCGTTGTCCATAGACACCTCCAAGGTCATGTGGCTGGCATGACTGCATGGAGCGCCGTTACCTTCCCGCCGGAGCGGTACCTATTGATCTACTCACATTTGCATGTTTTTGAACTGCTATGTTGGCAGAAGCTAGGGCTGACAGCGGAAGCTCACGCCGCTCCCCGGAATCGAACCTTCGACCTTTCGATCAATAAGCTCAGCAGCTCAGTGCTTTAAGCCACTGCGCCACCGGGGGCTCCCGGGAGATGCTGTTGTTGTTGTTGTTCATTCGTTCAGTCGTTTCCGACTCTTCGTGACTTCATGGACCAGCCCACGCCAGAGCTCCCTGTCGGCCGTCACCACCCCCAGCTCCTTCAAGGTCAGTCCAGTCGCTTCAAGGATGCCATCCATCCATCTTGCCCTTGGTCGGCCCCTCTTCCTTTTGCCTTCCACTTTCCCCAGCATAATAGTCTTCTCTAGGCTTTCCTGTCTCCTCATGATGTGGCCAAAGTACTTCAACTTTGTCTCTAGTATCCTTCCCTCCAGTGAGCAGCCGGGCTCTATTTCCTGGAGGATGGACTGTTTGGATCTTCTCGCAGTCCAAGGCACTCTCAGAACTTTCCTCCAACACCACAGCTCAAAAGCATCGATCTTCCTTCGCTCAGCCTTCCCTAAGGTCCAGCTCTCACATCCGTGGGTTACTACAGGGAATACCATGGCTTTGACTATGCGGATCTTTGTTGCCAGTCTGATGTCTCTACTCTTTACTATTTTGTCGAGACTGGACATTGCCCGGGAGATGCTAGCGGGGTACAAATAAAGTAATAATAATAATAATAATAATAATAATAATAATTATAATATAATATAAGCACCGAGCCATGGCAGTGAAAGTGCACTGCAAGTCTCATGATTGTTTAGCATTTAACCATGGCAGTGACTGCGAGGAGTCGAATTGCATTAATTCTCTAAGCTAAGGACCTTGCCAAACTACAACTCCCATCATTCCACAGCATTGAGTCATGGCAGTGTGAGCGCTGATCCAATTGCCTTCCATCTCCAGTCTGTCAGAGGTCCCCTTCATGCCTTCAGGCCTTCTGCAGAGCCTCCCTGTTGCAAGCAGAGGGTGTTTCAGCACCTTGGAGAGCGAGCAAGGGGCGACTTCAGCACCGCGGGCAGCGCCATAGTTGGGCCTTTCAGGACCTTGGAGAGCTCCCCCTCTCTGCTTCTCTTTCCCGGATCTCTCGCGAGAGCCGCTTGCCGTGGAGGGCGAGAGAGTGGGAGAGCGAGTGGGAGAAGGCGAGGAGGCAGCCGTGGGGCCGAAGGGTGAGTGCCCAGCAAGGCCAGGAGGGCCTCCAAGCCTCCAAGGCTTGCAAGAGATCTGTAGGGTGGACCCCTTTCCTAATCTCCCCCTCCCACGCGTGTCCGTGGGAAGAAGGGATCTTGCGTGGAGGGGGGTTGCCTGTATACTCATCCTTGCAAGGAAAGGCCTAGAGGTCGGTTGGTTTGAAAGGGAGGATGGGCCAATGCTTGCCCTTCTGACATGCTCCCCACCTCCATCCTTGCACAAAGGACAGGCAGGGTGTTGTTGTTGTTGTTGTTGTTGTTGTTGTGTTGACTTTGGGAAATGGAAACTGTCTTCTTTTCTATGATGCCTTCCTCCTTTTCCAAAAGATCCTTGCATATCTGCAGCTATGCATTTCTGGAGTGGAAAAGAATGTTATAATATAATATATCATTATTATATACTTTCTCTGGCTCTCTCATACACACACACACACACACACATCTCTGGGGTGGGAAAATAATATAATATAATATTAATATAATTCTGGGGTGGAAAAGAATATTATATATATATATATATATATATATTCTCTCTGGCTCTCTCATACACACACACACACACACACATACATATCTCTGGGGTGGAAAATAATATAATATAATATAATATTACTATAATATAATTCTGGGGTGGAAAAGAATATTATAATATATATAATGATTATATATTCTCTCTGGCTCTCTCCCCCCCCTCTCTCTCACACACACACATACATACATATACATATCTGGGGGGGGGGGGGAGAATATAATATAATATATATTTATATAATAATAATAATAATAATAATAATAATAATATATAATATTATAGATAATATATAGAATTATATTCTCTTCTACTCCAGAAATGCATATACTTTCTCTGGCTCTCTCATACACACACACACACACACACATCTCTGGGATGGGAAATAATAATAATAATATATGTGTGTGTGTGTGTGTGTGTGTATATATATATATATATATATATATATATATATATATAATATTAATATAATATAATATAATTCTGGGGTGGAAAAGAATATTACAATACATAGAATTATTATATATTTTCTCTGGCTCTCTTTCTCACACACACACACAGATACATATACATATCTCGGGTGGGAAAGTATATAATATAATATATATATTATATTTATATAATAATTATATATAATATTATATATAATATATATAATTATACTCTCTTCTACCCCAGAAATGCATATACTTTCTCTGGCTCTCTCATACACACGCACGCACACACACACACACACACATCCATCTTTGGGATGGGAAATAATATAATATAAATATAATATTAATATTAATATAATACAATATAATTCTGGGGTGGAAAAGAATATTACAATACATATAATTATTATATATTCTCTCTGGCTCTTTCTCTCTCTCACACACAGATACATATACATATCTCTGGGGTGGGAAAGAATATAATATATGTATTATATTTATATAATAATAATAATAATATATAATATTATATATAATATATATAATTATACTCTCCTCTACCCCAGAAATGCATATACTCTCTCTAGCTCTCTCATACACACACACACACACACACACATATACGTATCTCTGGGGTGGGAAATAATATAATATAATATATATCATATAATAATATATATAATATATTATTATATTCTCTTCTACCGCAGAAATGCATATACTCTCTCTGGCTCTCTCATACTCACACACATACATACATACATATACATATTTCTGGGTTGGAAAAGAATATTATAATGTATAATATATTATATAATAAAGCTCAGCACCAGAGAGTCAGACTCTTTGCAGGCCTCCAAATGCAGCCAGACCTCTTTTAGGGCCCTTCAACACAGCCATATAACTCAGAATATCAAGGCAGATAATCCACAATATCTGCTTTCAACTGGATTATCTGAATCTACTCTGTCATAAAATTCAGTTCAAGGTGAATTTTTATACAGCTGTGTGGAAGGGGCTCTCTCTCTATATATATGTGTGTGTGTGTGTGTGTTTCTGGGGTGAAAATTATATATATAATGGGGTCTTTAGGGCAGGGTTTATATCGTGGGATCATTGGATTTATGTGATGGGATCACTGTTTTATACCATGGGATCACAGTGTTTATATCATGGGATCACCGTGTTCATATCATGGGATCACTGTTTTTATACCATGGGACCATGATGTTTATATTATGTCTATTCCATAGGATTACTGTGCTTATATCACATGATCACTGTGTTAATACCATGGAGTCTTTAGAGCAGGATCTGTACCATAACACCACTGGATTTATGCCATGGGATCACTGTGTTTATATCATGGGATCACCATGTTTATATTATGGGATCACTGTTTTTATACCATGGGACCATGATGGGATGACAGTGTTTATATCATGAGATCACTGTGTTTATATCATAGGATCAATGTGTTTTACCCATGGGATCACTGTGTTTATATCATGGGTTTACTGTGTTTATTCCATAGGATTACTGTGCTTATATCACATGATCACTGTGTAATATCATGGGGTCTTTAGAGCAGGATCTGTACCATAAGACCACTGGATTTATGCCATGGGATCACTGTGTTTATGCCATGGGATCATTGTGTCTATATCATAGGATCACTTGTGTTTATACCATAGGTTTTTTAGGGTTTGTAGCATGAGATCACTGTGTGCAGTACTGTGTTTATCCCATGTGATTACTCTCCTCTCTATGAGAATTTGGAAAAATACTCCAGGCTGACCTCCACTGATTATGAAGCTGTGTGTTTGTAGGGCTCTTGGGACATTGGTGAACTACTTCTCCCATCAGGCTTACTGTGTGCCTGGTCAGCAAAAGCTGATGGGCACTGAATTTCCGTCACCTTTGGAGAGCTGTTGGATTCCCCAGCTTCCTCTTCCAAGATTTCTTTTAGAAATGGATAGTGATAGGAAGCCCTCGGGAGGAAGGAGCAAGCTTGTTTTCTGCTGCCCTGGAGCCTAGGACGCAATGGAGCAATGGCTTCAAACTACAAGAAAGGAGATTCCACCTGAACATTAAGAAGAACTTCCTGACTGTGAGAGCTGTTCAGCAGTGGAACTTTCTGCCCAGGAGTGTGGTGGAGGCACCTTCTTTGAAGGCTTCTAAACAGAGGCTGGATGGCCATCTGTTTGGGGTGCTTTGAATGCGATTTTCCTGCTTCTTGGCAGAATGGGGTTGGACTGGGTGGCCCATGAGGTCTCTCCCAACTCTATGATTCTATGATTTTAAGAACTTCCTGACTGTGAGAGCTGTTCAGCAGTGGAACTCTCTGCCCAGGAGTGTGGTGGAAGCTCCTTATTTGGAGGCTTCTAAACAGAGGCTGGATGGCTATCTGTTGGGGTGCTTTCAATGTAATATTCCTGCTTCTTGGCAGAATTGGGTTGGACTGGTTGACCCACCATGTCTCTTCCAGCTCTAGGATTTTATGATTCTATGATATTTTTAATTGTAGAATTAATGCAGCTTGACATCACTTTAACTGCAGTGACTCAGTGCTATGGAATCGTGGAAGGTTTAGTTCCACAAGGTCTGAAGCCTTCTCTGCAAAAGAAGAACGATGCCTCAACCAACTACAACTGCAATGACTCCACAGCCTTGAGCCATGGCAGTTCAAGCAGTGTCAAACTGGATTAATTCTACAGTGCAGATGCACTCAATGTCCTTTGAAAACTGGATTTCTTCTTGGATGTTTGCTTGGATGTTTGTAGGAAAACAAAACCGGACCCCCAGGGCCTGTAGAAGTCTCTTCCCATTGGAAACCGATCAGATCTTTGGCCCAGTTCTTTCAGCAGATTTCCTCCTGTGGATTAAAGAGGGTCACTATCGGTCAAATGTAGGTGATCCAGTAAGAGCCAGTGGCTAAGTATATCTGTCCTACATTAGACAACCTCCTTTTACTTCTCAGGCTGAAGCTGGTTTGTTTATTAGCTGACGCCGGAGGACCTTACAAGCCAGCTAAATCTGCCTCTAAAAGCTTTGCCTACGGGTTAGTACATAGTAAGGTATTGTTATGTTTGCATTCACTTCCGTTGCAATTATTCAACTTTCTCCTGTTTCTGCGGGGGGGCATCTACACTGTGGAATTAATTGCAGTTTGACACCACTTGAACTGCTATGGCTCAGTGCTATGGAATCCTGCGAGCTGTAATTTTACAAAGTCTTCTTTGCCAAAGAGTGCTGATTTTTGGCCAAACTATACCTTTGAGAGACATATTCCTGATATGACCCAGGCTGGATTTACACTGCCATATAATGCCATTCAGTTATAATGCAGTTCAGTGCAGTTTGAACTGCATTATATGGGTTTACACTGACCATATAACGCAGTTCGAAGTGCATTATATGACAGTGTAGATACAACCTGAAATAGGAGGCACTGCAGTGACCTCTAGTGCCCGAACTGTATAATGACATTATCCACTTAATGCATTTTCTGATTTTTTTTCCAGCTCTTACGGTGGTGTGACGAGTTATTCTCCAAAGTTGTGAAGCAGGGCCAAAAGACACCATGGGAGGTAAGATAGTAACATTAATTATTATTGATTTACTAGCCACCCCCTGCCATGCGTTGCTGTGGCCCACTCTGGTGGTCATGGGGGCTGTGTGTGGGAGGTTTGGCCCAATTCCATGTTGGTGGTGTTCAGAATGCTCTGTGATTGTAGGTGAACTACAAATCCCAGCAACTACAACTCCCAAATGTCAATATTCTATTTCCCCCAATCTCTACCAGTGTTCACATTTGAGTATATTGAGTATCCGTGCCAGGTTTGGTCCAGATCCATCCTTGTTTGAATCCACATGATCTCTGGATGTAGGTGAACTACAACTCCAAAACCAAAGGACACTGCCCACCAAACCCTTCCAGTATTTTCTATTGGTCAGGGGAGAACTGTGTGCCAAGTTTGGTTCAATTCCATTGTTGGTGGGGTTCAGAATGCTCTTTGATTGTAGGTGAACTATAAATCCCAGCAACTACAACTCCCAAATGACAAAATCAATTTTTTGAGTGAAGGACATACATTGGGTTGGTAGGTGTGTTGTGTCCAAATTTGGTGTCAATTCGTCCAGTAGTTTTTGAGTTCTGTTAATCGCACAAACGAACATTACATTTTTATTTATATAGATTTACGACATTTATATGCCGCCCTTCTCACCCCGAAGGGGACTCAGAGCAGCTTATAAGATATATATATATATATATATATATATATATATATATATTAGCATAGTACAATATCAGTATTATATATTACTATATTGTACTATACCATTTTGTAATATTATTAGTAATATGTAATATTACATCTATATAAATAAAAATGTAATGTTCGTTTTTGGGATTAACAGAACTCAAAAACTACTGGACAAATTGACACCAAATTTGGACACAAGACACCTAACAACCCACTGTATGTCCTTCACTCAAAAAAATGATTTTGTCATTTGAGAGTTGTAGTTGCTGGGATTTAGAGTTCACCTACAATCAAAGAGCATTCTGAACCCCACCAATGATGGAATTGAACCAAACTTGGCACACAGTTCTCCCATGACCAACAGAAAATACTGGAAGGGTTTGGTGGACAGTGTCCTTTGGTTTTGGAGTTGTAGTTCACCTACATCCAGAGATCACTGTGGATTTAAACAATGATGGATCTGGACCAAACTCTACATGAAGACTCAATTTGCCCAAATGTGAACACTGGTGGAGTTTGGGGGAAATAGAATCTTGACATTTGGGAGTTGTAGTTGCTGGGATTTGTAGTTCACCTACCATCACAAAGCATTCTGAACCCCACCAACTATATAATTGGGTCAACCCTCCCACACAGAACCCCCATGTGGGCCACAGCAACGCGTGGCAGGGGACGGCTAGTGTAATACAAAATATATAATTATAATAGTGCATTATTATTATATTATATTATAATATTATAAATATTATATGTATATGCAATATATTACATTATATTATATATACATCGTTAATTTGGACTCTATACATATACATAGTTAAATTAAACATTGTTGTGTTGTTGTGTCTTGCAAAGCTTGGTCAGTTCATTCTTTGTCTACTATGGGTTTTGCAGCCTCATAATTGGATGGGCTCTGCAGTCTCAGAAACTGCAGACTAATAGACATTGTAGTGGCTCTACCGAGGACTCATAGGCTTTATAGTCTCTCGCCTGTAGACTAATGGACTTTAATGAGCCAAATGAGAGGAAGCATGTTATTATTCTTAACAGAAGCTTTCCTTGTTTGGATGGAAATACTTTGGCCAAGCCATTGTGATATTATCAATCCTTTACAAGGGAGGTTTAGTGGAACTGATGTCGGTGGTGGTGCATTTACCCTGGGTTTTAATGCCAAGCCTATTCTGAGGGGAGCATTCAGAACTTTAGATAGTTCGTATACATTTCAGATGGGAGCCTTCCAGCAGAAGTTACTCATAGTATTGCACCGGAAGACTTAGAGCAGTGGTTCTCAGATGTTTTGGCCTTTAACTCACAGAAATCCAAACAGCTGGTAATCTCTCTGGGATTTCTGGGAGTTTTAGGCCAAAACACCTGGGGACCCACAGGTTGAGAACCACTGACTTAGAGATTACTAGCTCTCTGGACTTAGGTGAACTACAACTCTCCCACATCAAGGTGAATTTTCCCCAAAGACCTTCAGTATTTTTTACTGGTCACGGGGGCTCTGTGTACCAAGTTTGGTCCAATTCCATCTTAGATTGCAGGTGAACTATAAATCCCAGTACCTACAACTCCAAAATATCTAGGCCAATTCCCCTCAAAACCCAGCAGTATTCAAATTTGGGCATATTGGGCATGCATGCCAAGTTTGGTCCAGAACCATCATTTAAAAAATGGTTACTGCCTCAGAGGATGCTTGCCATAGATGCAGGCGAAACGTCAGGAGAGAATGCCTCTAGAACATGGCCGTATAGCTTGAAAAAACCTACAACAACCCAGTGATTCTGGCCATGAAAGCCTTTGACAATACATGAAACAAGTTCTGTTTGTGAGTGGGGAAATCAATAATAATACAACCCTCTGCTTGTGTCCAAACAGAGAACAACTTCCCCCCTCTCCCTCGATTCATCCCCCTGAAGCCTTGTTTCTACCAAGATTTCGATGAAGAGATCCCACCGCTCCACCGAACCACCGTCAAACGCCTTTACTACCTCTGGATGTGTGAGTTGCACGTGTGGTTAATGCATGGAAAGGGCATCGAGGGGAAAGCGAAGCATGTGCTGGAAAAAAAGCAAGGGATCCGCCTGGGCTTTGTTTCCATTTGCTATTGATTGAAAGGGCCGGGCTAGTGGAAAAAGTAAAGCATCCTATTCGGTCTGCTACATTGAACAAGGACCCCGGTGGCGCAGTGGGTTAAAGCGCTGAGCTGCTGAACTTGCTGACTGAAAGGTCGGCGGTTCGAATCCGGAAAACTGCATGAGCTCCTGCTGTTAACCCCAGCTTGTGCCAAGCTAGCAGTTCAAAAACATGCAAATGTGAGTAGATCAATAGGTACTGCTCTGGTGGGAAGGTAACAGCACTCCATGTAGTCATGCCGGCCACATGACCTTGGAGGTGTCTACGGACAACGCCGGCTCTTTGGCTTAGAAATGGGGATGAGCACCAGAGTCCCAGATTCGGATACGACTAGACTTAATGTCAAGGGAAAACCTTTACCTTTTTTACACCGAGCAAAAAGTTGTAGTGGAAAATCCTTAGTTTCTAAAAGAGAGAAGAAATAATGATAGCAACAAGAAAATTATGTACACATTGAGGATACCGTCAAGCTCCTGACCATTAATAGTCTAGCTTGCTGTTGACCTATAATAAACTTTATTTATTTATTTATTTATACCCTGCCGCCACAATAATAATAATAATAATAATAATAATAATAATAATAATAATCTTTATTTATACCCCGCTACCATCTCCCCAAAGGACTCAGTGCAGCTTACATGAGGCCAAAGTACATCAAACTAAACATCAATAACACAACATTAATAAAACAATCAATAAAATATGAATAATATAAACGGGGACTCGGGGTGGCTCACATGAGGCCAAGCCCAAACAACAAATTGCAATCACATAAACAAAAAACAACAATCATCTTCCTGACTGTGAGAGCCATTCAGCAGTGGAACTCTCTGCCTTGGAGTGTGGTGGAGGCTCCTTCTTTGGAAGCTTTTAAACAGAGGCTGGATGGCCATCTGTCAGGGGTGATTTGAATGCAATATTCCTGCTTCTTGGCAGGGGGTTGGACTGGATGGCCCATGAGGTCTCTTCCAATTCTTTGATTCTATGATTCTATGACATATAAACAGTTTTAAAAATGGCCGGGCCAAGTGTAATAGATTAAAATTGAAAATATGCTGACATGAACAAGGTAAGATATGACTGGGATAGGATTTTTCAGAGAGAAACGAGGGGACGCAGTCCATCCTAAGTCAGTATTAAAGTGCATTATGAGGGCATATTGCTGAGAGATTCTCCTTATTCTGAGAAGGCAAACTGGAACAACCACGTTTTCAGGCTCCTCCTAAAGACTGCCAACGTTGGGGCATGTCTAATGTCCCTAGGAAGTGAGTTCCAGAGTCGAGGGGCCACCACTGAGAAGGCCCTCTCCCTCGTCCACCATCTCCCCCAACGGGGACTCGGGGCGGCTCACATGAGGCCGAGCCCAAACAACAAATTGCAATAAAATAAACAACATAGCATTAAAGTATAAGACAAATAAGCATATAAACAATATACACAGAACATGAAAAAAAACAGTAAACCAACATAATGACAATGAACGGGCTGCATGTACATAAAATGATTTAAAAACTCAGGGTGAGATAAAGGAGCAGAATTATTTGTAAAGGAGAACTCGTAGAGAGGCAGGAAAACAAACAGACCTTCGTACAAGGGGGTTGTACTCCTAGGACAAGAGCCTTGAGGGAGCCATAGCATAAGATTATGTGACTATTCTCCGAAAGTGCAATGGCAGAACCAGGTGTTCAGATGCTTTTTAAAGGTTTCTAAAGTAGGGGCTTTCCTAATTTCTCCGGGCAATGAGTTCTAGAGTCAGGGGGCCAGAGAGGAGAAGGCTCTCTCCCTTGTACCCACAAGGCGAGCTTGACAAACTGGCAAGGGTGAGAGGAGGGCCTCCTATGCAGCCCGAAAGACAGTTGCATCTGTCAAGTAGGAAATTTAGATACTGCTTTATGTGGGGAGGCTAATTTAATTAATTTACAACACCATAAAACCTTCCAGCAGCATGTAGAAGAATGAGGAAGTACTTCATCAAAGGGCTCGGTGTCACAAGTGGACGGTGAAATAGCAGCTCCCTCTGTGGCCAGAATTGAGCATACCCTCATGAAGCCGGAAAGCTGGAGCATAGTGTCTAGATCTAGGGAAGTCATGCTCCCCATGCTCTATTCTGTCTTGGAATATTGTGTCCAATTCTGGGCACCACAATTGAAGAGCGATATTGACAAACTGGAATACGTCCAGTGGTGGGCAACTAAAATGATCAAGGGTCTGGAGAACAAGCCCTATGAGGAGCGGCTTAAGGAGCTGGGCATGTTTAGCCTGAAGAAAAGAAGGCTGAGAGGAGATATGATAGCCATGTATAAATATGTGAGAGGAAGCCACAGGGAGGAGGGAGCAAGCTTGTTTTCTGCTGCCCTGGAGACTAGGATGCAGAACAATGGCTTCAAACTACAAGAAAGGAGATTCCATCTGAACATGAGGAAGAAGTTCCTGACTGTGAGAGCCGTTCAGCAGTGGAACTCTCTGCACCAGAGTGTGGTGGAGGCTCCTTCTTTGGAAGCTTTTAAGCAGAGGCTGGATGGCCATCTGTCGGAGGTGCTTTGAATGCAATATTCCTACTTCTTGGCAGAATGGGGTTGGACTGGATGGCCCTTGAGGTCTCTTCCTACTCTAGGATTCTATGATTCTATGAATGTTAAATGGCCTCTGTGTCTGTCTATATATGTCTAACGGTATTGAATGTTTGCCATGTATATGTGCATTTTGATCCGCCATGAGTCCCTTGGGGGGTGGGAAGGGCGGAATATAAATACTGTCAATAAATAAATAAAAGCTGGTCTAAAGGCCAGGAGCTCACCCCGACCCGGGCTTTGAACTGTCAACCTTTCGATTGGCAAGATGTTCTGCAGCTTGCTGTTAACATGCTGTGCTAAAGCCCGACCCAGTGATTCATACAATTACATAACAACAACAATAATAGTAATAGTAATAGTAATAATAATAATAATAATAATAATAATAATAATAATAATAATTTATATCCTGCATCCCTCTCTTTAAAAATGCTTAAAGCACTGCACTGAAATCCTTTTGCTGCCACCTTCGCATGTCTCTCTCTGACTGAGTGATCAGCAACCTTTCTTCTTCTCCTTCCCTCCTTCCTCTCTTTCCATTCTCTCTTTCTCTTCTTCTCCTTCTTTGTCTCTTTCTATCAATGTGTTTGCAGTGAATAGCATCACTTTGGCCGTGAACCTGATCGGCTGCCTCGCCTGGATGATCGGAGGCGGCGGAGCGGTTAACTTTGGGCTGGCCATTCTCTGGCTTATTCTCTTTACTCCCTGCTCCTATGTCTGCTGGTTTAGACCCATTTACAAAGCCTTCAAGTAAGTGGCAAAGTGTAGGTCTATTACGAGGCTCCAATTTCCATGGGGGAGACAAGGGAGCACATCCTCCATTTCCCAAGGACTCAGATCCTCATAAAAGAGGAGCGTCTCCTGTACTTAAGTTCGTAACTTCCAGCTCTTGTGGTTCCAGGAATGATGCTCTTCTCTATTCATTGGCTGAGTAGGGGTTAAAAAGCCATTCCGGAAAGCATACACGAATGCAAAGTCTAACACAAAATGTATTCATTCATACATATTTTTTCAAGAAAATGTGTTTTAAAATATCAACAAATCTTAGTACGAGGGTTGAATGAAAAATAATGCTTCCACCTTCGTAACTCCACAACCGATGGCAGTACTGGTATGCGGCAGGTACTGGCATGTTCAGAAGACTCTCCTCTACAGTTCCATTTTGGCAGGAAGCCTTAGCAGAAAAAGTAATGCCTCTACTTTCATAACTCCTCAACCGATGGCAGTACTGGTATGTGGAAGGTACTGGCTTGTTCAGAAAACTCTCCTCTACAGTTCCATTTTGGCCGGAAGCCTTAGCATTGGACGGTTGTGTTGTTAAAGTGCAAAGTATGGAACCCTGTGCAGGCGGTCGGTCAATGCAACTTAAGCAATGTGCAGTCATTGAATTCTGGACAGCAGAAGATGTCACCCCAAAGGAGATTCATCAGAGAACGCAAGCTGTTTAAGGGGACTGTGTTGATGTGAGGACTGTGCGTCATTGGGTGAGGAAGTTTAAAGATGTTGAGGTGGGAACACCTGACTTGTGTAACAAACAAAGAGTTGGACTTCCTGTGACAGCAACCACCGAGTTTCACAAGCAAAAGGTTGACAGATTGATTCAGGACGATCGTCGTATCGCTCAGCGAGTAATGTCAAGCATAATCGGCATTTCACAAGAACGTGTGGGTCACATTATTGCTTTACTTGGCTATCAGAAGATCTGTGCACGATAGGTACCCAGGATCCTGACGCCTGAAATGAAAGTGCACAGACTTGAAACTTCAGAGACTGGATCTCACCACCGTACGGCATCCTCCATACAGTCCAGATTTAGCACCATCTGACTTCCATCTGTTCCCAATAATGAAAGAAGATCTGCAGGGACATCATGATGCTTCTGATGAAGACGTTGAGAGAACCGGGAGATGCTGGTTGCGGAAACAGAGTGTCGACTTCTTCCGTGACGGCTTCAGAAAACTTGTTCATCTTTGGCGGAAATGTATCTAATTGTCTGGTGATTATGTGGAAAAGTGAATAGTGAATAGTGGTTGTTCATCATTGACAGAAATGTATCCAATTGTCTGTTGGTTATGTGGAAAAGTGAATAGTGGTTGTTCATTGTTGGCAGAAATGTATCCAATTGTCTGGTGATTATGTGGAAAAGTGAATAGTGGTTGAGAGAACCGTGAGACGCTGGTTGCGAAAACAGATGATCAACTTCTTCCATGACGGCTTCAGAAATCTTGTTCATCATTGACAGAAATGTATCCGATTGTCTGGTGATTATGTGGAAAAGTGAATAGTGGTTGTTCATCGTTGGTAGAAACGTATCCAATTGTCTGGTGATTATGTGGAAAAGTGAATAGTGGTTGAGAGAACCGTGAAACGCTGGTTGCGGAAACAGAGTGTCGACTTCTTCCGTGATGGCTTCAAAAAACTTGTTCATCGTTGGCAGAAATGTATCCAGTTGTCTGGTGATTATGTGGAAAAGTGAATAGTGGTTGTTCATTGTTGGCAGAAATGTATCCAATTGTCTGGTGATTATGTGGAAAAGTGAATAGTGGTTGAGAGAACCGTGAAACGCTGGTTGCGGAAACAGAGTGTCAACTTCTTCCGTGACGGCTTCAGAAAACTTGTTCATCGCTGGCAGAAATGTATCCAATTGTCTGGTGATAATGTGGAACAGTTAATAGTGGAAGTTAAAGAGCACATTCTCAGGATTATTTCTGCATTTGAATTATTAAAATATTCCCATCCAAACCCAAGTAACGAAGGTGGAAGCATTACTTTTCATTCAACCCTCATATAATTGTTTGTTAATGATAAAAGGTGACAGTTTCCTTGTAATAATTAGAAAGAAAGAAAGAAAAATAGCTAATAATTAGAAAGAAAGAAAAATAACTATTGGTCCCTGTAAAAACTCCATTGTAATTCATACAATAACTTCACAGTGGTCTTTCAATTAGTGAATTCTTCAGCCTTAGTGGAGTCGTTGTATATGCATTTGTTATACCTTTCCTGACACCTTGTGTCCAGAATGGTGAATTGTATGATTTGATTTATCAATTTATCAATTAAAAATCTATAATTAAGCTGTGGACAGCCATAGTTTGTTGTTTGGATTCGGTTGTTATTAATATTAATTTTATTTTTCCTTTAAAGGACAGACAGTTCCTTCAGTTTCATGGCGTTTTTCTTCACTTTCATGGCCCAGCTCGTGATCAGCATCATCCAGGCCGTCGGCATCCCTGGCTGGGGAGTCTGGTAAGAATCCATAGGGCTAGTTGATTTTCAGTCATTTTTAGTCGAGAAGAAAAGAAACAAAACACACAAGCACTTATTTAGATATATACAACTAAAAACTACACAACTAGGTAGCATCTACTCTTACAGGTATTAAAAAAATAACATAATAGGGAGAAAAATGAAACAGAGAAACAAACAAACAAACAATAAGCAAATTGACAGACTTCCTCCCCCTATCTGATTTTTTTTTAAATCCCTTACTTGTTTACTCCATTTAAATGATGTTATATAATCACACTTTTGGTGAGTAATGAATTCTGCTGTTGACAAATGCTTTGCTGTGAAAAGTTAATGAACAAGTCCCAAACTTTCTTAAAGTTGGATAGAGTTTGGAACTGTATTCTAATAATAATAATAATAATAATAATACAACCACAACAACAACACTTTATTTATATTGTACTCTGTCTCCCCGAGGGGACTCAAAGCGGATTACAACACAGGCAGGCAAACATTCAATGCCTTTAATACAACAATGACACACAAATACACAGAAGAAAGGTAAAGGCTTCCCCTTTCATGTCCAGCTTCTGGAGTCAGTGCTCAACTCCGGCCATGGGGAGGTGTTCTTGTTCCATTTCCAAGCCTGTTGTTCATAGACACCTCCTGATTATGTTTGCCGGCATGGCTGCATGGGTACCTACACCTATTGATCTACTCACATTTGCAAGTTTTTGAACTGCTAGGTTGGCAGGAGCTAGAGCTAACAGCAGGAGCTCATCCTGACCCGTGGCTTTGAACTGCCAACCTTCCAGTCAGCAGTTCAGCAGCACAAGGTTTTGACCCATTTCACCAATCGCGGCCCCCAATGGTCAATGTAGACCCATATAATACAGTTTGATCTGCATTATATGGGTCTACTCTGCATTATAAAGCAGTGTAGATCCAGCCATGGCCGGTATGTCCATCTGAGCTCATTTTCGATGAGGCGTCATACCCAGCCAACCTGACAACTTACCTGGACTGCAAATTCTGGTACAATGAATGTTTCTGAGAGATCTGACATGCCTCAAAGTCCCTCTTGTCCCTCCTTCTGGTTCCTCTTCAGTGGCTGGATCGCGGCCATATCCTTCCTTGGCACCAACGTGGGCTCGGCCATTGTGATGCTCATCCCCACCGTCCTCTTCACGGCGATGTCCGTCTTCTCCTTCATTGCTCTCAGTATGGTAAGTGCATGAGAAAGGTTTTCAGGGGAAGTTGAGGCCACATCCTTAATTTGAAATACCTGGAACCCTATTTCAGATTCTACTGGATTTCCTAATATTTGTATATACCTAATGGGATCATGCGGAGAGGGGGTCCCTGAGTCTAAAACACAAAATGCATTGATATAAGTACAGTTTTATACACTATATATTTAATAACATGCATGAATAGTTTCTTTTCTGGCTCATCCAAAGCCATCCTGGATTGCAATGTGAATGTAGGCATCCTGCATGTCTATCCTTCTGCTTCCTCTCAACACAGGTGCATAAGTTTTACCGGGGAAGCGGTGGGAGTTTCAGCAAAGCGCAAGAGGAGTGGACAACGGGTGCCTGGAAGAATCCGCACGTCCAGCAAGCGGCCCAAAACGCGGCCGTGGGGGCCGTCCAGGGTGGCATGATGCAGCACGAAACGCAGTACTCGGCCACTCCTAACTATAACTACCCCAACGACATGTGAGAGGCGATCCTGACGAGAAAGATCCCGGGGAGATGGGGAGCCCAATGGGTTTGTGGCCGGAGGTGGGCAGGAAGAGCTGGGACGGGAGTGTGCGTGTGTATGTGTGTTTGTGCGTATGTCCGGACGTATGTTTCCGTGAACGTGGGATACGGGGTGGGGGGATGTTCCACTGTACAGGAGGGATGGGTCTGTATCATAACTCTCTCGATAGCCAGGAGGTGCGTCAGAGTCTCCTCTTGATTCCCTTTGCCCTCGACTTTCCCCCTCAATAATATCGTCCACGGAGATAATCTCTTTGAAGAAGTCGCGAGACAGTTGTGTTGTGCCGTGGTGACTGTCTGTGTGTGCTACATTTTCTCTTTTGTGAAATAGTGTACAGTGGTGGGGTTTCTTTTTCCTCTTAAATTTACTGTGGTGATAGCTGGTGTTTATAGTACTCTCGGGTGGTGCAGGCGGGCACCAATGTTGACACTCTCAGAGTGGCCCAAAGGTCTGGGTAGTCAATGGATTTCGTGGCAAATGGTCGTTCGTGGTAGCGACTGTTTGCAAAGACATCAGCTGGCTCATTCTGTCCTTATTATTTCCACTGATTCTATTACTCTATGACTGTACACGGTATTGCCAACATTCGAGCACTTTGGCTCTCTCCTTCCATGCCAATGGGCTCTGCTTCCCATTTTTCTCATTTTTAGTGTGATAAATTATAATCCATTTCAGAAAGCAACATTTAGGAGCTTAGAACACGGCAATGCCCGAGCAATGCCCAAAAAGTGGCTTCGAATAGCTCTCCATCCCTAAAGAGAATTTCATCCCATTCCAAAGCATTTCTCTCCTCTGAAACATATAGATTGTGCCTACACTGTAGACTCCATGCAGTTTGATTCCACTTCAATGACCCAGAATTCATCCTGTGGAATTGTGGGACCTGTTGTGTGATGAGGCACCAGCACTCTTTGATCTTACTAGGGTAGAATGAAAAGTAATGCCTCCACCTTCATAACTTCTCGACAAGATGGCAGTACTGATATGCAGCAGGTACTGGCTTGTTCAGTAGACTCTCCTCTACAGTTCCATTTTGGCGGGAAGCCTTAGCAGAAAAAGTAATGCCTCCACCTTCGTAACTCCTCAACAGATGGCAGTACTGGTATGTGGCAGGTACTGGCTTGTTCAGTAGACTCTCAGCTACGGTTCCATTTTGGTGGGAAGCTTTAGCAGAAAAGTAATGCCTCCACCTTCGCAACTCCTCAACAGATGGCAGTACTGGTATGTGGCAAGTACTGGCTTGTTCAGTAGACTCTCCTCTACAGTTCCATTTTGGCGGGAAGCCTTAGCAGAAAAAGTAATGCCTCCACCTTCGCAACTCCTCAACAGATGGCAGTACTGGTATGTGGCAGGTACTGGCTTGTTCAGTAGACTCTCCTCTACAGTTCCATTTTGGTGGGAAGC